>NC_056737.1:1074073259-1074163259 GCF_019279795.1 Protopterus annectens
CTGAAAATTTAATAAAGTAATGATGTTAGGAGTTGTATTACTTATTCTTTCATGGACAATGGGAATAATTTATCTCTGATATTAAACAACAGAGGGCAATCATTTTCAGTAGCAGCATGTTTAAACTGAGGTACAAATAGAATCCAGCAGTTTGGCAGAAACAGTACAGTAAATTAATTGTGCAAGTCCTGCCCTCCTGCCCTTGGGGGCAGATGATAATGGCGTGCCGGAGCAGCTGTTGTTGCTGTGTAGGTCATCTAAATGATGACAATGCACGGTTCTTCTTGCTGGCAATTTTGATTATATTATACCTGCTGTGTGGGGCTGCAATCTTTTCAGCTATTGAACATCCAACAGAGCAAGAAGCCAAAGAGAAGTGGGACCAAAAGTTAGAGAACTTTACACAGAAGTACAACTTGAGCAAAATAGAGCTGGCAAAGTTTCTCAGAGACTACGAGCAGGCAAATGTGGCTGGAATTCGGATGGATGAAACCAGACCCCGATGGGATTTTACTGGGGCTTTTTATTTTGTGGGGACTGTGGTTTCAACCATTGGTAAGTAGACATGTTCATTGCTATGTTATTGAGACCTTAGCGGTGACAACTTTGGGAGAATGAAGACTAAAAATCAGCAGATCATTTTAAAAATGTTGACCTATTTTATAACAAACTCTATTGCTAAAGCTATAAGGTTGTAAATTGTATTTATGCCATAATCTGATCTTATAATTTGGTTTACAGTGATTAGATTTTTTTTCATGCACTTTATGCCAATTAATTTATATGTAAATGCCAATGAGCTTATACAGCCCTCTGGTTCAAGATGGATTTGAGAAAATGTTTACTAAGAACTTTATTGGTAGTGAGGTGGACAGAGAAGTTGGAAGTGAAGACTGATTTGTACTTTAAAGAATAACTGAGAAAGTGATAATGTTGAGGGTTAAAGGACAAAGTGGGGAGTTGTGGCCCAGCTGAGATGTGCACCTTTGATATAGTTCCTACTTCAAATGTGATAGCAGGTTGCAAAATCACTAAAATCTGATGTTTCCAAAAACCTGAGCTCTGTTTTAAGAAGTGTTTATGCATTTCAAATTCTGTTATTTAACATGTATACCACATAGTTCTCTAAGACTGTCTGTCTGTGTTACATTTGAGCTGGATCAGTTAGTTTTGTGTCTTTAATGGCCATTATTGTTATTATCATGAGTTTAATGATAGTATTTTTTGACATTTGTTTTTAAGCTACAAAGTTGAAACAGATCAGTGGTTGCTTAAAGCAGGCACTCTCTTGCAAGCCCGATTTAAGTTGTAGCACAAATCTCAGTTTGCTGAAGTTCTTACACTGCAGGAAGGAAATCCTGAAGTCCTGAATCCCTTGAGGGATAGCTGATTAAGGAAGTGTAAATCCGGGACTACGGCAGCAATTACTTCTTAAAAATGCAGCTTTGCGAGCCTGCTAAAGCTTGTTGAAAAATAGTATGAATGTTCCATTTTTTTTTACTGTGTGCTTTTACTTTGGGAAGGAAACATTTTAACTTTTCATGTTGTAAGATTATTTCTTTAGCTTTAGCCTGCTATGAACTGTATGTATGAGTTACACAATTTTTCACAGAAAAAGTGCACATTCCTTGGTCAGTAAACAAACTTGAATACTCAAGATGCTTCTGTGGTTGAAAACTGTGAGTAATTGTTTGTGTTGTGCATTTGGAGATAACATAGTTTCTTATTACTGCATAGCATTTTAGCCATGGTTGCAGAGGGAGTGTAAACTCTTGCAATGGACTTTCAAAAACATAATCTGCAGTTATCATTGTTCATTATATGAATTCTGTTTGTCGTATGGATTTTGTTTTTATTGTCTGCTTTCATCTGCTTATTTAAACAAAATGCCGACATGTTTCTGAATGCTTCATCTGTTCTTGAATTATTTAGTTTGCTTTCCAGTTTCCATGTAAAGTTCTGATATTTGGAGTATTACACCTTTTGCTTGTAGTATCAGCACTGGGATATAATGCTGGGGTCATTTTACAGTCCATGGGTCAATAGTTGTTGGTAAATATAATTATTCTTTGACAGGAACCAAACTCACTGACTTGGGTGTCAGCATAAGTAGAAAATATGTGCCAGTTCAGTGTTGTTTATGTAATGCTTGTATAACCCGATGTGCAGTCAGCCACTGAGAAACTGAAGCTACATGTTTACCCTTTATAGTCCAAGTATGGGTACACTTTGGAATGTTTGCTTCTTACATTATCTAGGTTACTTTATATTTTGGTTATTAATGTATCATTTATAGACATATTGACACCAAGAAAGTGAGCACATCTTAGAACTGCGGAAAACATTTTGTGATAATAATGGCTGTCCACAAAGCGGTGTAGCATTCAATCAAGATGATGGCCACTTTTGATGTGATACCCAACCCTGTGTACAAAATGTGAAGAAGAGGGTAGATGTTAATGAATAGATGAAGGGAACCAAGAAATAGAATAACACTTTCTGCAATCTGAATATTGGATACACACTACTTTGGTGTTTTTCTTTTTGAATTTGCAGTATGTATGCTGTAGCATTTTAAGACTAAGGTAAAGTATAGTGTAATGTGCATACTAAAGGTGTTCTATGTAGCTGGAGCCATATCAGTATCACATTAGACACTAGAAATATTTATAAAATATTCCAGTATATTTAAGCTTAGTTCAGTGACTTGAAAATCCATTTCAGTTTTTGTCTAGTTAACTGTATGTTTGAAGAAACCATAACATAATCGAGTCTCCAGTACTTTTGGTTTGATACTAGAGTAATTTATTGCATTTTTCGCACAGCGCTTGTGGTTAATGTTTTATCTGTAAGGGTATTCCTGCAGGCTCTTAGAACTGCTAGAGACACAATTCTCCCTTTTCGGATACAGGAGATGCCAGGCTGCAGACTAAATTAAATTTGGAGTTCCCACATGGAGTCAACATGTTTTCTAAAGCCACTTTGGAATGACCAGTAAGAAGTACTCATATGAAGAAGAGACTTGGTGCTGGAGAGGCCATTATCAGCATTCATCTAACGTTGTAATAACGTCTATTCTGTAAGATCCAGTGTACATGTACACGATTACTGCTGTTTCTCTCAGTGAGTTTTTATGCAGTTTGTAAATATACTTTGTTTGGAACAGAATTTTGTTCCTTCTTGTGACGAGCCCTCATCATTATTATGTGCTAACAAGCTGAGACGAATATTAGCATTCCTGAAAAGGTTAATGGCTCATAGTTTAGCCAAACAAGAATTTAAATGATGTTATTATGTCTTTGCAACAGTGTCCCAGAAGGCTTCATTTCTACATACTTGGTTGTCATCTTACCGAATGCATTACAGACACACACACACACACACACACACACACACACACACACACACGCACGTACGTAGTATATGGAGAATGAAGAAAAGGGAGAGAAAAAAGAAGGAAAGAAAAATATAAAGGAAATATATTAAGACACAAGATTAAAAAATGCTTACATATGTGGAAAGAGATGTACATTATAAAGCTTCATATTTAAATGTGAAACCTGAATTTTACTCCACTTAAACTACATAATGCAGAGACTTTATTAGGCTGCACCTGCTCCCACTCCCATAAAAGAAAAAAAATGTTTCTGTAGTCCTGAGTCACATCCTTAAACTAAAAAAAAATGAAGTTAGAGCAGTGAAAACAACAAACGACACACTGCAATTATTCACTGTAGATAAAGATCCAAGCTTTATATAGCATCCTACCATTAGCTGGTGTCCTGACTACAGCTAAAATTAGCCTGATTATAATTATCTATCTTAAAAACAGTCACAGGAGACCTCAGCAGACTACATTATTATTATTATTATTACTTTTTTATTAATTAAAAGTTGTGCAACTGGTAGACCTACAAATACCACTCTCACTTACAATATAGCTGCAGTTTCCAGAACAGAAAAGGACAGAAGTAGGTTTAAATGTATGTATAAAGATATTGTAAACTGAATTAATTAAAACATCTTTATTAAATAACTAAATAAATAATTTGCAGTTATACACAGAAGTAAAAAAGTGAATTAAAAATCAAGATATTACAGGACTACAATAGCAGCATATAATCAAAGCACAGAAGAAAGGCGATCCTGTCACTTAAGCTATGGAAATAACTTCTATGCTACAGGTGGTTCCATACTTGCTCATTGCCCCTTGCTTGGAAAAGCAAGTGCTTGAACTCCTGCTAGGCTAATTTCCCATTTCTGCATAGCCCTCCCACTACTCAGTCCTGTACATTATATAGCTCTAGCAAAACTTAAACCCTAAACCTGAAATTCCCCCTCTGTTTCCAGCCTGACTCCTCACTCCCTAACCCTAAATCTCTGCTCCTACTCCCTACCTGTAAAGTCCCCAATTGCTTCTTAAACATAAATTCCTCAATTACTCCATAACCCTAAAACCCCCTTTCTGTTCCCTAATCCTAAAATCCCATTGTGCTCTCTAATCCTAAAAACCCACTCCTGCTCCCTAATCCTAAACCCCATCTTGCTCCTTAATCCTAAAACCACACTCCAGCTCCCTCCTCACAACTGCTTGCCTTAACTCATATACAAGTTTGAGGATGAGTAGCAGCCTACTCATGCTCGAATCCCTGGCTTTGAACCAGTGGGCTTTAAGCCCTTGGGACTGGGGCACTTGTAATAGAACTGAAATAGTTGCACTAGGTACAGACTGAGGTGAAGTTTACGATGCAGATTCAAATATGTTGATAATAAGCATGTATTAATTAATTCATTTATTTAATTATCCACTGTTCTTTATTTTGTGAATGCTTCCTATAAGGCGTCTTACTTTAAATAAATAATTAAATAAATACAATTTATTTGATAACTGAGTATGTGTATTAGTCCATAGATCCTCTTTAGCCTCTAACTGGGCCAAAGTCAGTGAGATCCTCAAGTGTGCTTCATTGTACGTCTCCTAGGTTATGTGACACAATCCAAAACAAAATATTTTTCGAGAATCCTGGGACTCCAACATTCAGGACATGACCACTGTTTAGTTCTCTGTTGTTAGTAAGAATAAAACAGCTAGTTAGTACATGAAACATTCATTCTTTCAGATATTTATATTGTTGAGAGTGTGTCCTTAAAAGCTGTTATGTCATTACCCTCCAAGCAAACTGTGTTTCAGCTACAACTTGACAATAATTCAGAAAAGTGCATGGAGTTTATAGCAAGTGATTTAGAAGTCCTTTTGCTAACCTTGAGAATCGTTGAGTGGTTACCATTTTTCTGTTAACTTTTGCACTATTGTTTTGAAATGTTGATGATGCTTTAATCAGCTTTACATGCCTTTTTCTTAGACTGAAGTCAGCAGCTGAGGAAAAATTGTAACAATAGACAAAAGCTCAAAACGTTTTGTTCAACACTAAGGCAGAACAATGTTAAACTAACAAAAATGACAACTTACCAAAAGTAAAGAAAGACAAGACCCCACCTGTGAATAACTTAACCAAGGTAATGCTTACACATGCATGCTTGCAACCTAAATGTAAACCAAAACATCTCACTATAAATATCCCATATTAAAATACAAATTTATGTGGGTGGAAAGCCTTTAACCTCCATGCTTGGGTTTCCAGTGCCTTAATTTCCTTAATATTATCATAAGTTGTGGTATTACTACAAAGTAGAGGAACAGGAAATTCCTCTGATGCAGTGCCTACCTTATTGTTATCATTTTTAGAATTTTCTTCTAAGTCCCCCCCTACATCTTTCTACTTTTCTTCTAAATTGCACATATATCACTGCCCCCTCCACCTTCACCATCATATCTGGTTTAAAGGTTACTGTCTCTCACTTTGTCACTCCTTATAAAATGGAGGGCAGACCACATGCTTGGACGTAGTACAGCCTGGGTTTTGCTTGTTGCTACACTGACCACTTCATAGTACATTAATCATTAGATTTAACCCTTTGATTAACTTCTCTACACCCCACACTGGCATATTTAGGAAGGTTAATGCCTTAAGTGTAGCTGAAATAATCAATGACTATAAAGAAAATAAATTAATTTCAAGTCTAACCTTGGTCAGTTATTGATCAATATTTTCAGTAAAATGCTGTTTTTGTCATATTTAACAAAACTAAATTAGATTAACTCACATTAATAGCACATTGCTGTCTGAATGATATCCAACTACCTAAACATTTTCTATAGCATCTTTCTTGTGTCATCAGAATTCTGCATTTGAACCTGAAACTGCTCCATTATAACTAAAGTATTTCCTTTGCTTTTTATATGCAGTTCTGACAGTTTATGACAGACACTTAGAAACTCTTTGTACTTCTATGTTTTGCATTTATTTTATTTGAACAAGCAGCACATTGTACTCTATATTTGTCGCATGTATTATTGTTCTGCTTGTAAAAATGTTCCATTAACAACACTGATTCTTGTTAATAGTGAAACTTAGTGCTGCATCTAGACTTTTAATTATGGTGGAGACTCTGGGATACAGCCTACTTTAGCTTTCGCATTTAGCTCTTCCAGTAATTTTGATAACATTTTAGCAGATTAAGATAGGGACATTGTTATCTGATAATTCATTGTCAGTTGAGTAAGGGGCTATTTCATTGTGACGTGTGCTCTTGTTAATGGCCTGATAGTAGCTCACTGAAGGAAATCATAACAGCAATGATGTTACATCACATACAGAGGGCGGAGTCTTAAGTACTCTTCATCAAGCTTGTGGTGGGCGGAGCCTTTAAAGTACTCATCAAGCTCATGGAGTGTGAAGCCTTTAAAGTACTCTTCTTCAATCTATGCACAAACTGACAGCACCACACAGTGGTAAACCTGCATCGGAAATTCCAGATGAATATACTCCACTGTATGTTGTTACTTTTAACACACACAGTAGCATGTAGTATCCCCTGCACACCCCCAGTATTACTATGAGATTGCCATTGCTACTAAAGAAAAAGCATATATGTTTCCACTTTCCATTGAACACCCCTCATTTGGACTTGAACCAGCCTGTTTGTTAATGCACAGCCACTCTTCAACTCAGTAATTCGTTAACTTGCCATTGATTAGTGTTAAAGAATGACAATCACATATAATAAAATACCTGTGTAGTTGCATCTGAGCAAGTAAATATTACATCTGAGCAGCTCACAGTTAGAAATGGTATTATTCATTGGGAATAATAGCTTATAATATATCTTTGTTTACTAATTTCAAAATCCCTCTTGATAGAAACTACAGTTTGATTTCTAATGCACAGTAGAAAAAAGTAAGTGAATCCTGTTATTATATTATATCTTCTATATGAACAAATTATTAAATGCAGTGATTGAATCATTACAGCAAGTGAAAAGTTCCTCTTATTTTTTAAATTTTCTGTCATAGCTGATGAATAAAATGTACTTTCTGGCTAGATGCACTTTGATCATCCAATATATCTGCCTTGTTCGTAGCTCAGAAGGTAAAACATCATCTTTGATGCCAAGAAGTTCAGAACCAGTGAGTCTTTGCTTACTTGGGTAGAGCAGTAATCCTTATGCACCATTTCTAGGCTCAGCTCTTCTAATTAGGACAATGGAAGGATGTTCCGAGTTAGCCAGATATTTCTGAAAATACTGAAGTCTAACATTAGAACAGCACCTGCTGCTTAAACCCATAAACAACTTCCTAGGAAGAAACCAGGAAGAAGATGGGAACAATATTTACTCCATGCAGTGAATAAACCTTCTCCATCAAATGAAGGACATAGGAAAGAAACTTCTTCAATATGAATCACATATGTGAAATGTCATTTTTCTTTTTCTGAGGAGTACGTTAAAGAAACTAGAGAGCTCAAGAAACTAATGTTTAACCATTTCCTATGTTCTATTAGTGTGGGAGATAAACTGAAATGAACTAGAATTTTTTTTTTTAAATGGGCTTGGAACTCCTTAACATCTTGTTAAAACACTATCATGGTTCTCCAATTCTCCTTAAAACAGAAGTATCTTGTTTACAACACATTGTCATTAAATATCCTTCTTTCTTAAATTGCATCTCTGTTGATGATAGCACTGTCCAAAGACTAACATGACATGAATAAATGCTTTACATTAGGAAGCAGAAAAATAAACTAAATAGAGACAAGTTAGCCTATGAACAAGGTTCTATATGCAGCATTAAAAACAAATTTCAACTCAACAATAAGAATTGGAAAACACTTATTACTACTGAAATCAAGGCTCCAGGTTGTAGAGTTCCATTGAATGGTAACACTTTTTTATATCATAACTCACCACTCACATTACTTTCAAGAAGATCACTATGATTGTCTACCTAGTAGGCATCAGGATGCCTAACAGGTCCAAACTGCATTACTGTCCTACCACAAGACAAAGGGAACATATGTTACGGGTATGGAGGGCATTTTACAACTTCAAGAGAGGAAATCAAGTAAACTGAGGATACCACAGGGGCAACAACCAGAGAAGACAATGAATTATTTTTAGCACTATGGACTACATTTGACTGAGCAACCTGTTTTTAACTTCTTCAACAGGGAACTTTCATCTACTAAACTAAGGCAATGTAATATTATTAAGCATCTAATGGACCTTAGACTCTTTACCAGGAACATTTATTTGCCATTCATTTTGGAAAATGTTAATTACACTGATTTGGGAACCATAGGCATACCAAAGGAAAAAATTACATATATACTGCAAAGTTTAACATTATTTCAAAATGCCCATATAAAATATATTTGTTCAGTACCACCTAACTTCCACTATTGCAAATTAAGTATTGAAAAAAAGGGCTTTAGTGAATTTGAGAAAAAAATAATTCACTGAGGTTTATGAAGGGTTGAAGGGTAGTAGCTATGGAAACAGATAAGTAGTAATCTATGAAAAAAATTTTAGCTAATAGCAACACATAAAGAATTGAGACGATGTAGATAGTGTTGAAGTATAGAAAGTGTTTTTTAATGTCTTGGTGTTTGGGTCTGATATCTGTATGGGTTTATACAATATTTGTACAGTAAACAGTGTAATGTAGGAAGACTTTTTGGTAGTCCCAAAATTTACAAAGACTTGATTTCTCTGTCCTTTCAGCAATACCATGCTCCGGGTTTAAAACCGGAGCCACTTGCAATGCTCTTGGCCTTTAAACTCAAGGACGACAGGTTAAAGATTCCCTCACTTCTTAAGGATTCATGGTGTATTCTAGGAAAGTTGTCAGAAGAAATTGATACCATTTTGTCAACAAATTTCATTTTTGCAACTGTGGATGTTATTTCCTTTAGTACATGCATACCACAGGTATAGTGTATAAAAGGGACTATTTGGAATGCCATTCAGATTTTTCAGCCAATGATATTAGAATGCATTGTTTACTGAATTAGGTAATACTAAAATACATTTTTTTGTTTTATTTGACAATGTATCGTACTAGCAAAAATCTGTAGTCCCAATGGAAGTTGTTTTGGCTTATGTATTTGCCAGTTTGGTACTAGCTGATTTGGAGATAGTTTTTATACAAATTAAAAAAAGATGCCATGTTTTATGCATACTACATTGATGATTTTTTCCCTTGTTGGGAAGAAAAGATTTTTCAGACATTTTTGTGTTTTTTTGTGTTATCGAATTCTAATACAGATTTTCTGAAATGTACTTACACCAGCTTCGATTCAATAATTAAAGTTTTTTTATATCACCTTAGAAATAGACAGGGATAACAATAGGTTGGCTTCTGATAATTATAGGAAGCCAACATTTGCTAGAAATTAAGTACATTATGACAGCTGTCACTCATAGTACAGTAAGAGAAATGCTGTAAAAAATCAGTTTCTTAGACTGTCTAGACTGACTACAGACGATGTGTCTTTTAAATAAGGGATTAAGAAGCTAATTAAGTTGTTTCATGAAGCAAGGTATGATAGCTTTTTTAGAATAGAAATAAGAATAAAAAACTAGAAAGGGAAAAAATATGTAAAGAGAAACCTTTTTAAAAGCTCATATCTTTAGGTGGAAAGGTGTGAAATATTTACACAGCCTACTAGTAATAATGACAACAAAAACATAAATCTGTCCCTGAACAAAGCCCACAGTATTCATTCAGGTAAAATTAAAGACATTACCAACAAATGAATGTTTGTTTTGGGGAATAGCGTTTTAACTTAAGTTATTAATAGGAAACCTTACTTTACAAGCAGATGGGGTATTAACTTAAAGGGATGCATAGAAAAATAAAAGACAACAGTGGAGTCAAATAAGTGAAAAGGGATATTGAAGTGTGAGCCTTGCGAGTTTTGCATAATTATTCACAAATGGCCAACTGTTGATTTGCCAAGTATAATAACATAAGCAAGAATATCTGGATGGTATATACTACAATTTGCACTTTAATTTTTTGTTTTTTATTAACATTGGAAAGATTGAACAAACGTTGAGCAGCAGAAGCTACAAACATTTAAACTAAAGATGTTAACAATGCTTTGTATAAACATTGTTTTTTTTCTGTTTTAGAAAGTGGTGCGTTAAACATCAGAGGTGGTGATTTTAAATACCTGCTGCTGTACTGGAAGTTACATGATAATGGTGTTTAGATGCTTCACATTTCCCAGGCTTGAACAATGCCACGAGGATAAAAAGTGTTTTGAAGTTCTGCTCATAAAGATAGGAAATTACTTTTTTTTAATTAAAACAATTTTACTGTTAATTCATTAGTTATGGAAGTTGCCTGGTACTTTTTCATTTGTCACATGACCTAGTTTTTTATTTATTTGCAATTTTGTTTTTAGTACTTTTAATTTATCTGAAGAACTCTTACATTGTATTCAGAATGAAAGAATACTATTCATAATAGAGACTTATTCTTACTTTTTTCCTAAAGAAGAAGGTTGGGTTTGAGAATCCAGTTTGGTATACTTCATTTGTTTTGCTTTAGCTTCATTCCTTGCCACTGTGGTTGGTTTGTTAGGAAGACAGTCTTTAAACTATTCCTCATCATGACCAATTCTTTGAATGTTTGCACACACTGATAGCACACAGCTGTGACCTGCACAAAAATTCCAAATTTGTACACACTGATGTATACTGTTACATTACACACATACGCTTACACAATTGCACTGGAACACTATGTTTAACCCATGAACCTTGCCCCTTTATTGCTTTTATCTGTAAATTTGCCACTGCCACTGAAAAAAACATATAGCTTTTTTTCAGTTTCTGTAACACCATTCATTTGGGCTTTAACCGGCCTACTTATCAATGCGGTCTCTGAAAGTTAATTAATTAGTGGTATAAAGTCACCATAAGGCACAATAAAAATATTAGCTGTGTAGTCCCATCCAAGCAATAACGTATTACTACTGAACACCCCATACCCAGAAATCATAAGATTCATCGGGAATTCTAGTTTATGTTATGTCTGTCCTTTCTACTTTCAACAGCAAAATGTGATTTGATCCAATATTGACAGAGACTACATTTTGAGCTCTAAGGCACAGTAGATAAAAAATACACAAATCCTGATGTTAAAATGCATCCATTTTCTATGTGAGCCAATCATTAAGGGTGGATGAAGAATTCTTATACCCGTTTAGTAATTTCCATTGTCTTTTCTACTTTCTGTCATAGCTTATGAATTAATGTTTAATTTATGCCAAGATGTATTTTAACCATCTGGTATATCTGTTATCTCAGTAAATACATCATCTTTAATGTTGGGAAGTTATAAAGATTGTGTTTGGTCCTCATTTTAGGGATTTGGGTTAATGCTGCGACTATAACACTGTAGTACAGCATAAGTTAGTTGATGAACACCTGAAGTACCATCCTTTGAATATGACACAAAAACCATGGTCCAGTCCGTTTGAGTTAATTGTAGCTCAGGTGGACATTAAAGATCCCTTGGCATTTCCTGAAAGAACGGCAGATAAAATTACTCCAGTGACCTTGTTAAATTGCTCCTAATCTGTGTAAACAGTACATTGGGTTCCTCTAGAAAATAGACCATAGGGCTAGTGGGAACAAACTGATAAAAAAAGTAAAAAGGTAAAATAACAGAATTAGAAAAAGAGTGCAAATATGTGTTATACAAACTTGTTTGTGATGCTACACTTTGGGCATGTGGTTGTTTCTCATTTTTGTATCTGAGAAACAGATGCCTGAAGTATAGCATCTGTTTGTTTCTCAGCTTAGTATATGAAGATATTTCAAAATACAGTCTTAAGGTCAGTCTTTGTTAATACTAATTCTTAATGCATAAGCTGACTGTACAGTAGTTGGGAAGCCCTACTACTGAACACATTTCTTTATGTTGTTAGTTCAAAGTATGCACTAAATATTAAGGAAAATGTATAAATTTAACATAGAGTCAGTAATATAAATGAACCTAGAATATACATGTGAGCATGGATGAATTTGGAGAATTAGAGATAAATTCAGTATATGTTACATTCTTAAGTAGTTCTTGGGCAGAACAGGCACCCTTGTTTCATATAGGTAGGTAACTACATATCACAAGCATTTTAAAAATAATCTGTTATAACCTGAGGTAGGCACTGTGTCAAATGAATTGATGAACAGGAAGAGATGATGTGACAAAAGATATACATTGCACATCGGAGACAAGATGAAAATTGGTGACCTTGCTATTTAGAAAGATGTCAGTCAAACCAGGCTCCAAATGTGGGACACCTGGACAGGTGTTGAGGAAGGGCGTGTGCATATCTTAAAGTGAGAATGCTGCATGCTTATCTATGTATCTCTAGTTCAGGAAAAAAATGAAAGGCAAGGCCAATTCCAAGTGCTTTTGGATCTGTGTTTACAGAGTAGCCCCTTCTCATCCCTGCCACCAGTGGCTCTTCTTCTACCATCATGCTGCAAGAATCAAATGCATTCTTGTGCTGTTTTTTTAGAGTTCACTTTCTCTTGTCCTCAAGAAGGTGTACTGCCAGCTGTCATTGGTCTACTAGTTCCCTCTAAAGTCATGCAGTGTAACAGTCTAAAGAGACACATCAAGATTGTCTGGTATGCCCATTGCATGTAAAAGTAATATATCAGCTAACATTCAGAATTTAGTGAGCAGATAGCTGTTGAAACATTAGAATGTTTGTGCCACGTGACATCACTTTTTGCCACAGTCATGGAAAGGGGATGCAATTACATAACACAGTGCAGATTTATTGATCCAACAGAAAGGAGATCCTCTTGACATGTCAACAGCACTTTAATGGAGTACTGTCTGATTGACAAGAAAAAAATGAAACAAGTTTTGCTGACAGTGGAAATTACCTTTTTTTCTCACTGTTCTGTGAACTCAGAGGAGATGTATCTCATTTCGAGATGTGCAGTGGTGCTTGCCCTCCCTGCAAAAATACTTACTCCTACATTTGGCGAAACTTGTTTCACACTTTTTCTGTCAGTCAGACAGCACTCATTAAAGTGCTGTCAATGGGTTGACATGTCTCCACTGAAAGTATCATAAAGATTAGGAGGGGAATATTAAATGATACAGAATACATGTCACTGTACTATTAAAGAGAGCAGGATGCACGTCATTATACTGTTAAAGAGAGCAGGATGTACATGTCATTATACTATTGAAAGCAGGCTGTACATGTCATTATACTATTAAAAAGAGCAGGATATACATGTAATTATGCTTTTAAGAGAGCAGAACGTACATGTCATTATACTATTGAAAGCAGGCTGTACATGTCATTATACTATTAAAGAGAGCAGGATATACATGTAATTATGCTTTTAAGAGAGCAGGATGTACATGTCATTATACTATTGAAAGCAGGCTGTACATGTCATTATACTATTAAAGAGAGCAGGATATACATGTCATACTATTAAAGAGAGCAGGATGTACATGTCACTGTACTATTAAAGAGAGCAGGATATACATGTCATACTATTAAAGAGAGCAGGATGTACATGTCACTATATTGTTAAAGAGAGCAGGATGTGCATGTCATTATGCTATTAAATAGAGCAGGATACATGTCAGTATGGTATTAAAGACAGCAGGATACATGTTAGTATGTTATTAAAGACAGCAGGAAACATGTCAGTATGGTATTAAAGAGAACAGGATATACATGTCATTATTAAAGAGAGCAGGATACATGTCAGTATGGTATTAAAGAGAGCAGGACACATGTCATTATGGTATTACAGAGAGCAGGATACATGTCATTACGATATTAAAGAGAGCAGGATACATGTCATTACGGTATTAAAGTGAGCAGGATCCATGTCATTGCAGTATTAAAGAGAGCAGGACACATATCATTATGGTATTACAGAGGGCAGGATACAAGTTATTACGATATTAAAGAGAGCAGGATACATGTCATTATGCTATTAAAGAGAGCTGGATATATGTCATTACAGTATTAAAGAGAACAGAATACATGTCATTATGTGATTAAAGAGAGCAGCATACATGTTATTATGCTATTAAATAGAGCAGGTTACATATTTTATAGTATTAAATAGAGCAGGATACACATTATTGTGGTATTAAAAAGAGCAGGATACATGTCATTATCGTATTAAAGAGAGCAGAATATATGTCATTATGGTGTTAAAGAGAACAGAATGTATGTAATTATGGTATTAAAGAGCGGAGGATAGATGTCATTATGCTATTAGACACAGCAGGATACATGCCATTATGCTATTAAAGAGATCAGTAGCAAAGTATATGGAAAAACTCATAGTATATTTTAAAGAGTATTGTGTGGGAGCTGTGAATACACAAGTAGTGTATTTTAGTGTATTTCTATTGGACAGCACGGGTATATTTGCAGCCACAATCTAGCTGACTAGGTGGACAACAAGGATGCCATACATTTTCAGTACTGTTACCATGTAGGATGAACTGCTAATGGTATGAGTGAACCAGAAGGGGTTGGGATACTCCGTGTAGTTGTGTGCCATTTATTAGTTTACTGGACCGGTCCATTCATGTTGCTGTTCTATGCCTCTTAACCTGCTCAGTGGCTCTGTTGCTGTATTTCTGTAACCAAATGCTCTGCAGATCATCTACAGTGCTCAGAGCATGCATCTAGCTCAAAGTCATTCTCAAAACATGTTACATGAAACATTGTGAGAAGAAATACAGTTCAGAAATATTGGTGGAGGAGAAATACACTGTGGGGAGCAACTGATTTAGAAGGATGGGGTATTTCCTCACAGCCACTGTACTGTAATCCAATTGAAATTGGTTTGCACTTGTTTTAGTTTCATTTTGTGTATATATATATATATATATATATATATATATATATATATATACGTATAATTTATTGTAGGTTTACGGTTTTATATGTTTTAACATATGCTTATGTAAATATGAATGCATAATGCTGATTGATTTTATTTGAAGACAGCTCTGAGACAATTTATGTCACTGGATCAAGAACTTATCATGGTATCCTGAAACAGGACATTGTTTTATTTTAAGTGTAAAGAAAAGAATCTGTGAATGATTATTTCCATAATCACAATGCGAAGCTAACTCAGTAAATTACAATAGATTGTAAATTAAAATAACTGTTAGCACCTGCTAATATCCCATCGGCTGCAGTTTTGAAATCTAGAATAGCGCACTTAACAGTTTCAGCTGGAAATTTTATTAAACTGCTCATTGGTACTAGAACTACTACTCACTATTTAGGAAGCTGAAATAGGAGACGTGTTAGTTCTCAAATGTAGTTGCAGGCCTGAGTTTGCATCCAATTTCTCAATGTATATCATAAAAGTTGAAATGTTCCTTAGTGTTCTGTCGTTAAACTGTTCTTATTTTATATGTTAAAAAATACAAGTATGACCCTCATTCAGCAAAATGTCTAATTAGTATGGATCCCATTTTTCCTCTACACCATAGTTTTTATTATATTTATTTATTTATTTATTTTGTTTGAATTGGGGGTTGTCTTATAATGGGCCCAAAGTTCTAGGGTATCTGGTACTTACATTCCTTTGGACTCTACTTCATTCTTGAACTGTACACCTTTAATGATGTTACATTTTTAATTTATATATATATATATATATATATATATATATATATATATATATATACATGTGTTGTTGTAACAGGTCAAAAGAGGCAGTAAAAGAACTGAGTGCTTACATGACAGAACATTATTTTGAATAGAGTTTCGGTTGGCAGCCATTGTGTGGGATTGTGGGGCTGTGAGGCCAGGGAATTTGTCCTTTCCCTTGCTATTGTGCAATTTCAGAATTGGTATATGTAAATAGCAGGGGGTGTGGTGTGCGCAAAGGGGCTTATCCCCCTGCAAAGAAAATTAGCTTTTTCTTTTTGTTGTTTTCTATTATTTGCCTGTAGACACTGAAGTGTCAACATGTAGTGGGCCTCGGTGAGGACATGTTACCTACTTTGGCAAGAGATTGAATTCCTCATAATGCTCTACCACTCTTCCAGTTAGAAATTTCACAGTGAAATTTTAACATAGATTCTACACCCTGGGTGTGTGCCCCCCCCACTCGAGACAGTTGCCGGGCATTGCCTTTCCAACTGCTAACCAACAAATCTACTGCCTTGGATGCTGATTTAATCATCGACTTGTAGGTTGTAGTCTTGTTGTTAACTCCCTCAGCCATGGCACTGGCAGATTTTGTATTTTCTAAGGTAAGTGGGGAGTCCAGGTTTTTTAAAAAAAACATGTTTTAAGTTCATTGTACTTCATTATCCAATTGAAACCTTTTGCGTGGATAATTATAGCAGGAAAGCTGTTTTTTCACACGAGCTCCTAGAGAAAGCTGTTGCACGATAGAAAATCAAGTCGTTGGAGATCAAAAATACAATGCCAAGTGCATGTTTGAATTTGCAAAATGAGCTGTGATTTTGCAAGGTACACCAAACAGAGACTAGTTGTGAGTCTTCATAACAAAACAGTGGAGCTGATAAAGGCAGGAAGTAGAATAGAAAGTTAGATTAAAAAAAGTAGTACAAATTCCAATGAACAGTAGCACCTAAGGACAAGTAACAGGAAAAGGAAGTGCAAAGGTTGAGTCATCCGAAAGGAAAATCAAAACGAGCAGGAAACTCAACTTTGGCAACATCTCACAAATATGTAGACTATTTTGTTTGCTGTTTAGATGTTTTCACACTTTAGACATAATTTTGGAAAGTGTTTGTAGTGCAGCCAAGTTTTTTGGTGCTGTTTCTGTGTTGTTAAAAGCGCTTGAGTTCTTTAGAAAATAGTTTGGCAGTATTCATTCATATCAAAGATGCGTTTTTCTTACTCACTTTGTGAATAACATTTTACACAGAGATCATCCTTGTCAGTATGCTGCTTTTTAATGAGTTCACAGTACTAAAATAAGAAAATAAGTTTAATACCTAAAGCTTAGTAACTTTCACAAATATTGGCACTACTGCCTCTTCAAGCTCATAATAAATTGGAAGGTACATAAGTAGAGACACAGGAGCAGGATTCTTTATGCTTCCACGTCTCTGATATGGTCTTGCAGGAGAGTACATTAGCTTTTGTAGAAACACTGATTATAGGGATAACCCTAGTCTGCAGTCCACAAGAACATGGATGAGCACACAGCTGCGTGGTCAGAAAGAAAGGAACATCATTTGTGTCTTCAGAATGCAAAGCACCGATGCCACTTAAGTAAACTACAACCTGCAGCCATCTGTATCATTATTAAGGCATGTTGTAGGAGACAGTGGCTATGAACTGCACTGTGTAATAATGCTTCCCAGTCCTACACATACAATGGGGAGATACGCAGGTACTATGTATCGAAAACCATGGGGAATTCCTTGAAAGTTTTTGTAGGGCAGTAACTCTCATGCATTAAATTAGTATATTGTTTGTAAACAGTGTACTAATAGTATATATCTTGTATATTTTTTGTGCGTTCTTGTGGCTTAACTGGTTTGCTTATCTTGTAAAAAGTTCCTGGTACAGTGCTGGGTATACACTATGCGACTAAATGCTGTTAACATTTGTGGTTTTATTGATACTGTATATTGAATTTATCCTTTCACAAGATATCTTCAGTTTGAGTTCTGATTGTAGCTTAAAGCTCATGTTACACAGAGCCAATTATCAGTCCCAGCTTGTTCTGAATTACCTGACTCAGAACTTAAGCGAGGACAATAATATTCGTATGCTTGTTTGAAATTTACTGTTTCAAGACATGAGCAATCAGACAATTTGAATTGTTTTCTAATATGAAGCTTGTGTTTCTGTGTACGGCTATGTGACTTGGTCAGTCGCACAGTATGCAAATGGAAGTGGAAGGAATCAAACCCTTTACCCTGGAGAACAGAAAGCAGTTCATTAACAGCCCAGATACTTAATCCTTTGTGCTGATTGCATCTAGGTGCTGGCCTCCTTTTTTTGGATTTGGAGTTTGCTTTTTGGCCGGTTGCACCTGCCTTACGTGCGGAGTTCGTTTGGGTTCTGATTGCATCTATGCCAGTAGTTGCTATGATTGCTCGAATGAGGTAGAACTTATATAAACAAGGGAAGGGATATTGGATGTTGTTGGCACAAAGTCTTTGTTATTTAAAGTGTAAAAAGTGTGATTTATTGCTGCCCAAGTTAGAAAGAAAAAAAAATAGTGTTTTATGGAATTGTAATGTAGTAATTCCTGACAAATGCCAGTGGGGTTGGAGTCCATGTAATACTTACTATTAAGAAGGGGGAGTGAGATCTTGAAGAAGAACCTGTGACAGAGAATTACTCTCTGAAATTTTCTCAAAGTATATTTAAATAAGAAACCCTTTTCTCTCTGAGGATGAGGGAGTTTTATGACTTGTTTCTGTATGTATCACACCTAGTCTTTTCACTTTCTTCCAGAGGGTTGAGGATTATTCAAGACACAAGCTTTTTGTTTTCAGACATAACCAAATATTGGCTATTTGATGGTTGTTTTGCATTCCATTTTTAGCTGAAGGAAGATTTATTTGAGAAGACAGGTGCCAAAGCTTTATTATTTTTTATTCATAACCTGATACCTTTGCACGTTTTAAAATTGTCCTGCTAACTGTTTATACTTCTTTTCTGTAACATTTTTTAAGATGAGAGGAAAATATTTGTTTTTGTAATTTCTGACTTCCTTGGAGTGGAGGTATGTAAGCAGACATATCAGTTATAGAAGATACGACTCCATCTTGAAGGCTCTGTCCTGCGACAGAATGAAAATGATGTGGAATAGTTTTTAGTTTTTCTTTTACAGACATCTTTTTTATTTTTGGCCCCTCCCATCTCTGTAGATTCTCATTCCCTTCCCATCTGGCTATTTCAAAATGAGGTACGTGGACATCTCATAGGATTCATGGGTAATTTAGTCTCATGCTCATGAACATTTTGGCAATGCCTTCCACCAAGCTGTATTCACCTTTTTAAGGAGGGCTAGGCCAGTCAGACAGCAGTAAATTTATGGTTACCCAGCCAGTGACCCAGGTTCTGTTTGAGGGATGATAATCTGTTACCCTGTTTAATCTGCAGCAGAAGTTTATTCCAGAGATGGGGAGGCACTGTGTAATGTCTCTGTCCGTCATGTTCTGTTATTTGTTGATGAAGGTTTATGGCCCTGGCATGCCCTGGCACTGTGTAATGTCTTTGTCCATCACGTTCTGTTATTTGTTGATGAAGGTTTACAGCCCTGGCACTGTGTAATGTCTCTGTCCATCATGTTCTGTTATTTGTTGATGAAGATTTATGGCCCTGGCACTGTGTAATGTCTCTCCATCATGTTCTGTTATTTGTTGATGAAGGTTTATGGCCCTGGCACTGTGTAATATCTCTGTCCATCATGACCTGTTATTTCTTGATGAAGGTTTATGGCCCTAGCACGGTGTAATGTCTCTGTCCATCATGTTCTGTTATTTGTTGATGAAGGTTTATGGCCCGGGCACTGTGTAATGTCTCTGTCCATCATGTTCTGTTATTTGTTGATGAAGGTTTATGGCCCTGGCACTGTGTAATATCTCTGTCCATCATGTTCTGTTATTTGTTGATGAAGGGTTATGGCCCTGGCTCTGTGTAATGTCTCTGTCCATCATGTTCTGTTATTTGTTGATGAAGATTTATGGCCCTGGCACTGTGTAATGTCTCTGTCCATCATGTTCTGTTATTTGTTGATGAAGGTTTATGGCCCTGGCACTGTGTAATGTCTCTCTCCATCATGTTCTGTTATTTGTTGATGAAGGGTTATGGCCCTGGCACTATGTAATGTCTCTGTCCATCATGTTCTGTTATTTGTTGATGAAGGTTTATGGCCCTGGCACTGTGTAATGTCTCTGTCTATCATGTTGTGTTGTTTGTTGATGAAAGTTTATGGCCCTGACACTGTTTAATGTCTTTGTCCAACATGTTCTGTTATTTGTTGATGAAGGTTTATGGCCCTGGCACTGTGTAATGTCTCTGTCCATCATAGTCTGTTATTTGTTGATGAAGGTTTATGGCCCTGGCACTGTGTAATGTCTCTTTCCACCATGTTCTGTTTATCTGTTGATGAAGATTTAGGGCCCTGGTTCTGGTGTTTGTGCAGCTACAAGACATGGAGAGAAACAGGAGATCAAGTACAACATGGCCTGTAGTGACATAGTAGGCAAATCACAGAGCCTATAAGGTAAAATGGAAATGGATAGAGGTTCTAACGTCTCTTGATAGCTCAGGGTCTTCAAGCCTGCAATCTGCTTGGTTAGGAAGCTTTCAGTCTTCCCTAATTCTTTGATATATCTAATGTGGCACATCCTGGAGGGGGCATTGCACTTGTTGACTGATTTATTCAGTGATAAAATAAAGAAAGGATGACTTCTTCTTTAGCTCTAGATGGTATGCCTTTGCTATACATTGTGTAAGTAGAAGGACTCTCTGAAGTAAGGTGCTACATGGTAAAGAGGAGGCAATTGTCAACCCAAGTTCCACAGTCCCTGACTAAATTTTCATTTGCTAGTTTGGTGTTATCTATATCATGTGTTGAGGGAAAGGGTTGTATGCCAAATTCAATGATACTACACTTTTTGTTTAATTTAAGCCCATTTTTGGTACGCCAGGTATTCACTAGGGTAAGCCTTTTCAAAAGGGTACAGTTGTCAGAGGATGTCTTGACAACAACACCCAGTTTGACGTAATCTGTAAACATATTTAACAGGACATTCTGTTTCCTGGTGTGGAGATCAGAGAAATAAATGCTGAATGTGAAGATTCCCGGTAGAGAGCCACTAGTTACCTTCATGCTCTTAGATTAAGCACCAGTTACCTTCATGCTCTTAGATTAAGCACCTGCCACAGGAATTACTTTCATGCTCTTAGATTAAGCACCTGCCACTAGTTACCTTCATGCTCTTAGATTAAGCACCTGCCACCAGTTACCTTCATGCTCTTAGATTAAGCACCTGCCACAGGAATTACTTTCATGGTCTTAGATTAAGCACCTGCCACTAGTTACCTTCCTGCTCTAAGATTAAGCACCTGCTACTGGTTACCTTCATGCTCATAGATAAAGCGCAAACAACCAGTTACCTTCATGCTCTTAGGTTAAACACCTGCCACTAGTTACCTTCATGCTCATAGATTAAGAACCTGCCACTGGTTACCTTCATGCTCTTAGATTAAGCACCTGCCATAAGTTACCTTCATGCTCTTAGATTAAGCACCTGCCACTGGTTACTTTCATGCTCTTAGAATAAGCACCTGCTACTGGTTACCTTCATGCTCTTAGATTAAGCACCTGCCACGGGAGCTACCTTCATGCTCTTAGATTAAGCACCTGAAACTAGTTACCTTCATGTTCTTAGATTAAGCACCTGCCATAGGACCTACCTTCATGCTCTTAGGTTAAGCATCTGCCATTGGTTAACTTCATGCTCTTAGATTAAGCACCTGCCATTGGTTACCTTCATGGTCTTATATTAAGCACCGGCCACTGGCTACCTTCATGCTCTTAAATTAAGCACATGCCACAGGAGCTACCTTCATGCTCATAGATTATGCACCTGCCACAGGAGCTACCTTCATACTCTTAAATTAAGCACCTGCCACAGGAGCTACCTTCATGCTCTTAGACTAAGCACCTGCCACGTATTACCTTCATACTCTTAGATTAAGCAGATGCCACAGAAACTGCCTTCATGTTGTTAGATTAAGCACCTACCACTGGTTTCCTTCATGCTCTTAGAATAAGCACTTGCCACTAGTTACCTTCATGTTCTTAAATTAAACACCTGGCACAGGAGCTACCTTCATCCTCTTAGATTAAGCACCTACCACTAATTACATTCATGATCTTAGATTGCGCACCTGTCACTGGTTGCTTTCATGCTCTTAGAGTAAGCACCTGCCACATGAGCTGCCTTCATTCTCATAGATTAACCACCTGCCACTGGTAACCTTCATGTTCTAGATTAAGCACCTGCCACAGGAGCTACCTTCATGCTCTTAGATTAAGCACCTGCCACTAGTTACCTTCATGCTCTTAGATTAAGCACCTGCCACTAGGTACCGTAATGCTCTTAGACTAAGCACCTGCCACTGGTTACCTTCATTTTCTTAGATTCAGCACCTGCCATAGGAGCTACCTTCATGCTCTTAGATTAAGCAGCTGCCATTGGTTAAATTCATGCTCTTAGATTAAGCACCTACCAATGGCTGCCTTCATGGTGTTAGATTAAGCCTGTACCAGTGGTTAAGTTAATACTCTTAGATTAAGCACCTGACACTAGTTACCTTCATGCTCTTAGATTAAACACTTGGCACAGGGGCTACCTTCATGCTCTTAGATTAAGCACCTGCCACTAGTTACCATCATGCCCTTAGATTAAGCACCTGCCACTGGTTACCTTTATGCTCTTAGATTAAGTACCTGCCACAGGAGCTGCCTTCATGGTGTTAGATTAAGCCTGTACCAGTAGTTAAGTTATTACTCTTAGATTAAGCACCTGCCACTGGTTACCTTCATGCTCTTAGATTAAGCACCTGCCACTGGTTACCTTCATGCTCTTAGATTAAGCACCTGCCACATGAGCTATCTTCATGCTCTTAGATTAAGGACCTGCCACTAGAAACCTCCATGCTTCTAGATTAAGCACCTGCCATGGGAGCCACCTTCATGCAGTTAGATTAAGCACATGCCATTAGTTACCTTCATGCTCTTAGATTAAGCACCTGCACAGGAGCTACCTTCATGCTCTTAGATTAAGCAACTGCCACTGGTTACTTTAATGCTCTTAGATTAAGCACCTGCCACTTCTTAACTTCATGCTCTTAGATTAAGTACCTGCCACAGAAGCTACCTTCATGCTCTTAGATTAAGCACCTGCCACTGTTTACCTTCATGCTTTTAGATTAAACACTTGCCACTGGAGCTACCTTCATGCTCTTAGGTTAAGCATCTGCTACTGGTTACCTTCATGCTCTTAGATTAAGCACCTGCCACAGGAGCTGCCTTTATGTTCTTAGGTTAAGCACCTGCCACTGGTTGCTCTCATCCTCTTAGATTAAGCACCTGCCACAGGTGCTACCTTCATGCTCTTAGATTAAGCACCTGCCACTGGTTACCTTCATGCAGTTAGATTAAGCACCTGCCACTAGTAACATTCATGCTCTTAGACTAAGCACCTGCCACTGGTAACCTTCATGCTCTTAGATTAAGCACCTGCCACAGGAGCTACCGTCATTCTGTTAGATTAAGCACCTGCTACTAGTTAACTTCATTCTTTTAGATTAAGTACCTGCCATTGGATTTACATTATGCTCTTAGATTAAGCACCTGGCACTAGTTACCTTCCTGCTTTTAGATTAAGCACCTGCCACAAGAGCAACCTTCATGCTGTTATATTAAGCACCTGCCACTAGTTACCTTTATGCTCATAGACTAAGCACATGCCACTGGTTGCCTTCAGGCTCATAGATTAAGCACCTGCCATAGGAGCTGCATTCATGCTCTTAGATTAAGCAGCTGCCATTGGTTACATTCATGCTCTTAGATTAAGCACCTGCCATTGGTTACCGTCATGCACTTAGATTAAGCACCTGGCACTGGGTACCTTCATGCTCTTTGATTAAGCACATGCCACAGGAACTACCTTCATGCTCTTAGATTAAGGACCTGCCACAAGGGCTACCTTCATGCTATTACCTAATTTCAGCACTAGCATTCTGTTACATAATATCCAGTTGCTGCCTAATCCTACAGGAAACTATCACCAGCCTAAAAGCCCTACTACTAAATCCAGGAAGGTCTACGGAAACTAACAGTGTAAAGTTATTAAACAAGTTAAACATACCAATATCAGTTACCTTGTAGGACCCAGGAGCACCCTTGTGGTGGCAGATCTGACGTCGAAAAGGTTATAATACACCCCTGTGGCTTTTCCGCCATTACTCTTGAATCATGGATTAGCCTGGGACTTGCTGCTCTCCCGCTCGGTCATAGGAATTAGGGTATGTAAGTACTAGCATGTCGCTACTGTGATGTTTAGGAAGCTGTTGTATTTACCTTGCATTGAGTACTGCAATTAAGCTGTGAAAATACAGGCGTGAAAACGCACGTGTAATTTATATCAACGAGTACACTGTATTACTCTGCCATCTGTCTGCCGACCTGTGAAACACGAGTCATGTTTAAACTATAAAGTAAGTGTATAACTGCTGAATGTGCACGCTCAACTGTAATGTAAGTGTAATTTAAAACATTTAGTGCACTGTTACTACGCTGCTATCCTTCTGCAGAACTGTGAAACTCTAGTCCTGTGTACTTTTTAAAGTAAGTGTACAATTGCTGAAGCGCACGCTCAATTGAGGAGCGATATGCCTCGTGGTGTAATGTAGCTACGCCTTAGGGCTCGTTTGCTGTGTACTTTTTAAAGTAAGTGTACAATTGCCGAAGCGGACGCTCAATTGAGGAGCGAGATGCCTCGTGGTGTAATGTAGTTAAGCCTTAGGGCCTGTTTGCTTATTTAAACAGCGTTATCAAAAAAGTGCCAACCAAACAACTGGGAATGTTTAGTGAATATATTTTAATTGTACCAGGAGCTGTATGTAAAGAGCCTAAGCTGATTTATGCTTTTTTCACTTTCACAGTGAACTTTCACTTCAACGGGCGAGTTGCCTCTTGGTGCAGTTAAACCTTAGGGCTTGTTTGTTTACTTAGACACTGGGAAAGCTTTGTGAATGTATTTTAATTGTACTACAAGTGTATCTAAAGAGCTAAAGTAGGTTTAAGCTTATTTTCACTCTTACAGTGTACACCCTCAGATAGGAAGGCTGACTACTGAACCTAGCAAACTATACAAGGGATATACTGCTGTTTGTTGCTAAACCCTCTATCTCTCTCCTCTATTCTACCTATAGATAGCCCCCCTGCCAGACGGACAACGCGTATAACCCTGCCATTGTCGCTGACTCCTTGGACTCCCAGTGCGAATGCACACACCTGCCTTCTCCAACCCCCAAAGAACCTGACCTAAACAGCTGCCAAAGAGACTAAGGGTAAAGAAATATTACCTAATTTCAGCACTAGCATTCTGTTACATAGTTTCCTGTAGGATTAGGCAGCAACTGGATATTATCACCAGCCTAAAAGCCCTACTACTAAATCCAGGAAGGTCTACGGAAACTAACAGTGTAAAGTTATTAAACAAGTTAAACATACCAATATCAGTTACCTTTTAGGACTCAGGAGCACCCTTGTGGTGTAGGCCCCGCTCCGCTTCGCCCTCGCTCCGCTCGGGCTCGCTCCGCGCCCCACCCTGCCCCCTATTCCCACCCGCCCCCACTACCTCTACATTTATTAGATCACTAAGCCCTTCCCCTTTTCCACCAACCAATCACTACCTCCCGTGCTCTGACTCATCTCCTCTTTTCTAGCTTGTCTACACTGATCAGGCTACCCCCACCCACTCACCTCCCTCACTTTCTTTGTTAGTCTATTCTGTCTAACTAATCTCCACCCACCTGATAACCTCCCTTCCTACCCTTCCCACACCCTGGTTTCTCTTACGAAACCCCCTAGCTCACTTCACTCACTAACCTCTCTAAACCATGAACAAAAAGATTCTCTACCCTTCCCTCCATGCTATTACTCCTTACTGTTTCCTATCTCTTAACCAGATATGAAACCCTAACCCTAAAAGGTGTCCATCTTTCTAATGATCACACCTCCATTCATTATCATAACCACTCCAAACCCGTCCCTCCGTCTCACTACCATGCTAAAAACCTGATTCCTAAAATAAATCACCCTACCCTTAGCCACCCAAAGGTGCCCTCAACAAAAGATACCCTAAAATTATTAGTCAAACTCCAAAAAATACTTGACTACTTAAAAAAATCTATCACAAGATGTGGTGATATCCACCCCAACCCAGGTCCCAACTCTGACTTAGACCCCAAAACACTGAAAGATACCAGAAACCTAGTGGGCTCCCTCCTCATCCTCCATCTCAACCTTAGAAGTATTAATAATAAGATTCACAGCTTACATGCCTTGCTTGCAACTCACTTCCCTGACATCATGTGTCTATCAGAAACATGGCTTAAACCATGCACTAAGGATGAAGAAATTATCCCACCTGGAAATAGCATCCTTAGGAGTGATCGAATAACCAGAAAAGGTGGGGGAATAGCTGTTATGTTCAAGAACTCCCTGAACATCACCATGAACCCACTCCAACCCCCAAAAGCCCACAACCTCGAACTAATGGCTCTAAAGATTCACCTTAATAATAAAAAAAGTATTAATCTCATAGTGACTTATCTACCGCCAGGCAAAAATATTGAAAACCTAGAACTAATCCTTAGTTGGCTTACCACCAACTATCCCCAAGAAACGATAATACTAGGGGATGTCAATATAAACTGGGCCCTCTATTCCGAACTCCCTAATCCTCTCCCCATTAACTTACATGGCTTCTCACAGAATATTCTAACTCCCACTAGACTGGGCAGTGCCCAACAAAAAGAGAGCATCCTTGACTGGATACTTACAAACAAGGCCCCAATGAATTATACTACAGGGACCCTTCCCAACGACCTTAGTGACCACCTGATTACTTTTATTATTAAGCACAAGTGTCCTACTTCAAATCAATCACAACCCAGACTAGTCAGGAACAGTAAGAATTTTGTCCCGGACCAATTCATTGCAGATCTTAAGGCATGTAATTGGTCCATCCTAAAACATTACCCTTAGATGATAGTGTGTTATATTTTAATAACACTTTCCTAAGAATACTTGACTCACGCTCCTAAGCGTCTCACTAAAACTAAGGTTTGCATTGCACCTTGGCTAACAAAGGACACTAAAGCCAAAATTAAACATCGAGACAAAGCCTGGCATAAATGGAGAGCCTCTAAAACCCCACTAGATCGCATCAAGTTTCTCCAACTTAGAAATTCAACCAAATCAGCAGTATTGTCTGACAAAAACTATTACTGCCACCTCCAAAATAAACACCAGAATAATCCCAAGAAATTCTGGGCGGTTTTAATCACCTCCTTCATCCAGGCAAACCCACCACCTACCCTGAAATATTAATTGGTAAAGATCCTAGAGAAATAGCCAACACCTTTAATTCATTTTTCACAGAAACCATTCAGTCCCTGGCTAACCAACTCTCCACTTCCCCCTTGGATACACCCTCAACCAAAGTCCAAACTCAACCTGCCTTCAACCTGCAACCTGCCTACCTCCTATATTAGAACCCTCCTAAATAAACTCAAACCAACCACCTTAGCGGCTGACTTACTCCCAGCCACCTACCTACAAATTGCATCTGAGGCCATAGCCTACCCTGTTTCTATCTTGGTCAACCGGACCATATCAGAAGCTTCTATTCCTCTATCTGGAAAATCTCCCACATCATCCCTCTCCGTAAAGGTGGATCTTCCACAGACACATCAAACTACAGACCCATAGCTATACTATCTCCACTAGCAAAATCATGGAACGCTGCATTCACAAACAGCTCATTACCCATCTTATTCAAACAATCTCCTGTCTCACACCCAACACGGCTTTCGCCCCCATCACAGCACAACTACTGCCCTCCTTTCCTTTATTGACTCCGTAAACCACAATCGTAACAATAGATTAATAACCTCGGCTCTTTCTTGATCTTTCCAAAGCCTTCGACATGGTGAATCACCAACAGCTGATCCACACACTGGAGTCATACTACCTTAGCAAGAATACCATAGACTGGTTTAATGACTACCTTTCTCATAGAAATCAGGCTGTGCTATGGGAAAATAGCTTATCCGACCTACTCCCCACAAATATCGGCGTTCCCCAAGGATCTATCCTTGGTCCTCTACTATTCTCTTTATTTATTAACGATCTGTACACTATTATTCCCAGAGCCTCCTGCATACAATATGCAGACGACTCCACACTGATCTGCTCCGACAACTCCCTCGATAAACTCCAAATCGCCACCCAAAACTGTTTTTCCCTAGTTGAAAAATGGTTTTTGGAACTAAAACTCTTGCTTAACCCATCCAAAACCAAACTACTCCTGTTTTTCCCCACTACTCCCACCCCTCAAGGAAATCATTCTCCTTCCTCCAATCACCCCAACTTTCACGTAATATCCAATAATGGGACCAAAATTGACCCTGTCTCTCACACCAAACTGCTTGGTGTGACCTTAGACCACAAGCTTAAATTTGACACTCACATTAATCTGACCATTAAGTCGGTAAACAAGAAACTTGGGTCCATGTATAGAATTAAGAACTTCCTAACCCCACATACTAAATTAACCATTGCTAGGACTCACCTCCTTTCTACACTCCTCTATGCCTCACCGATTTTCTCCTTCCTTAATAAAACAGAACTAAACAAACTATCTACAACCTATAACCACATAGCTAGATTTATAACAGGAATGCCCTATCGTACACACCACTGTAACAATCTTAGAAAACTTTACTGGTTAGAACTACCTAACACTCTTAAACTTAATCAACTTACTGAGGCATTCAAAACTATACACCATCCTGACAAAACCCCCGCAATGACCAAAATATTCATTCCATACTCTAACCTTAAATCCCTTAGATCCTCCAAATACCTTCAAATCCAAACCATTAAAGCTAATAATTCAGGAGGTGAAGCACTCTATGCGAACTCCATTGGAAAATCCTGGAATGCCCTCCCAAACAACCTAAGACACGAAACTTCACTCAACCAATTCAAAAAACAACTCAAAGACCTACTAAAATCTAACTGGTTATGCCCATGTTCTAATCCTGATTAGCAGCAAACAGCCAGCTACTACCTATCCAATCCATAATTCAACGGGACTTCATTTGTAGTTAGAGTACTCCAACTACCCAAGAATGTTTCAACTACTTAAACTATCTGTATAACCTTTTTAATGTTCATGTGACCTTGAAAGTATTACCTTGTATTCTTATCTCCTGTGTGTTGTTTTTTGTCATATGGAGCTTTTCTCCCCGGGCCTCCACTGAAAATGGACATGTATCCAGTTGGACTAGCCCGGTCAACAAATGTAAAATAAAAATAAAAATAAAATAAAAAATAAAATAAAAAATAAAATAGATTAAGCACCTGCCACAAGAACTACCTTCATGCTCTTAAATTAAGTAGCTGCCACAGGAGCTTTCTTCATGATCTTAAATTAAACACCTGCCACATATGCTTTCTTCATGCTGTTAGATTAAGCACCTACCACTGGTTTACGTAATGCTCTTAGATTAAGCACCTGACACTAGTTAGCTTCATGCTGTTAGATTAAGCATCTTTCACAGGTGCTGCCTTCATGCTGTTAGATTAAGCTGCCACAGGAGCTACATTCATGCTCTTAGATTAAGCACCTGCCACTAGTTACCTTCATGCACTTAGATTAAGCACCTGCCATTGATTACCTTTATGCTCGTAGATTAAGCACCTACCACATGAGCTACCTTCATGCTCTTAGATTAAGCACCTGTCACTGGTAACCTTCATGCTCTTAGATTAAGCACCTGCCACAGGAGCTACCTTCATTCTGTTAGATTAAGCCCCTGCTACTAGTTAACGTCATGATCTTAGATTAAGCACCTGCCACTAGTTACCTTTATGATCTTAGATTCAGCACCTGCCACTAGTTACCTTCCTGCTTTTAGATTAAGCTCCTGCTACAAGAGCAACCTTCATGCTGTTAGAATAAGCACCTGCCAGTACTTACCTTTATGCTCTTAGATTAAGCACCTGCCACCGGTTATCTTCATGCTCTTAGATTAAGCACTTGCCACTAGTTACCTTCATGCTCTTAGATTAAGCACCTGCCACTAGTTACCTTAATGATCTTAGATTAAGCACCTGCCACTGGTTACATTCATGCTCTTAGATTAAGCACCTGCCATAGGAGCTACCTTCATGCTCTTAGATTAAGCAGCTGCCATTTGTTACTTTCATGCTCTTAGATTAAGCACCTGCCATTGGTTACTGTCATGCTCTTAGATTAAGCACCTGCCACTGGCTACCTTCATGCTCTTAGATTAAGCACCTGCCACAGGAGCTGCCTTCATGGTGTTAGATTAAGCCTGTACCAGTGGTTAAGTTAATACTCTTAGATTCAGCACCTGACACTAGTTACCTTCATGCTCTTAGATTAAACACTTGGCGCAGGGGCTACCTTCATGCTCTTAGATTAAGCACCTGCCACTGGATGCTTTCATGCTCTTAGATTAAAAATCTGGCAGAGACGCTACCTTCATGCTCTTACTTTAATCACTTGCCACTGGTTACCTTCATGCTCTTAGATTAAGCACCTGCCACTGGTTACTTTCATGCTCTTAGATTAAGGACCTGCCACAAGAGCTACCTTCATGCTCTTAGATTAAGCACCTGCCACAGGAGCTACCTTCATGCTCTTAAATTAAACACCTGCCACATATGCTTTCTTCATGCTGTTAGATTAAGCACCTACCATTGGTTAATGTAATGCTCTTAGATTAAGCACCTAAAACTAGTTGCCTTCATGCTCTTAGATTAAACACATGGCACAGGGGCTACCTCCATGCTCTTAGATCAATTACCTACCACTGGTTACCTTCATGCACTTAGATTATGCACCTACCACTGGTTGCTTTCATGCTCTGAGAGTAAGCACCTGCCACATGAGCTACATTTATTCTATTAGATTAAGTACCTGCCACTGGTAACCTTCATGCTCTTAGATTAAGCACCTGCTACAGGAGCTACCTTCATGCTCTTAGATTAAGCAACTGCCACTAGTTACCTTCAGGCTCTTTGATTAAGCACCTGTCACTAGTTACCTTCATGCTCTTAGATTAAGCACTGGTCACTAGTTACCTTCATGCTCTTAGATTTATCATCTGCCACTAGTTGCCTTCATGCTCTTAGATTAAGCACCTGCCAAAGGAGCTACCTTCATGCTGTTAGATTAAGCACCTGCCACTCTTTACCTTCATGATCTTAGATTAAGCCCCTGCTACTGGTTACATTCATGCTCTTAGATTAAGCACCTGCTACTGGTTACATTCATGCTCTTAGATTAACCACCTGCTATTGGTAACCTTCATGCTCTTAGATTAAGCACCGACCACAGGAGCTATCTTCATTCTGTTAGATTAAGCACCTGCTGCTAGTTAACTTCATGCTTTTAGATTAAGCACCTGCCACGGGATTTACCTTATGCTCTTAGATTAAGCACCTGGCACAATTTACCTTTCTGCTTTTAGATTAAGCACCTGCTACAAGAACAACCTTCATGCTGATAGATTAAGCACCTGCTACTAGTTACTTTTATGATCTTAGATTAAGCACCTGCAGCTGGTTGCCTTCATGCTCTTAGATTAAGCACCTGCCATAAGAGCTACCTTCATGCTCTTAGATTAAGCAGCTTCCATTGGTTGCCTTCATGCTCTTAGATTAAGCATCTGCCGTTGGTTACCGTCATGCTCTTAGATTAAGCACCTGCCACTGGGTACCTTCAAGCTGTTCAATTTAAGCACATGCCACAGAAGCTACCTTCATGCTGTTAGATTAAGGACCTGCCACAAGGGCTACCTTCGTGCTCTTAGATTAAGCACCTGCCACAAGAACTACCTTCATGCTCTTAAATTAAGCACCTGCCACAGGAGCTTTCTTCATGCTGTTAAATTAAGCACCTACCACTGGTTAACATAATGCTCTTAGACTAAGCACCTGACACTAGTTACCTTCATGATCTTAGAGTAAACACCTGGCACAGGTACTACCTTCATGCTCTTAGAATAAGCACCTGCCACTAGTTGCCATCATACTCTTAAATTAAGCACCTGCCACTGTTTGCTTTCATGCTCTTAGATTAAGCACCTGCTACAGGAGCTACCTTCATGCTCTTAGATTAAGCATCTGCCACGGGTTACCTTCATGCTGTTAGATTAAGCACCTGCCACATGTGCTACCTTCATGCTGTTAGGTTAAGCACCTGCCACTGGTTACCTTCATGCTGTTAGATTAAGCACACACCACTAGTTACCTTCATGCTCTTAGATTAAGCACCTGCCATTGGTTACCTTTATGCTCATAGATTAAGCACCTGCCACATGAGCTACCTTCATGCTCTTAGATTAAGCACCTGTCACTGGTAACCTTCATGCTCTTAGATTAAGCACTTGTCACAAGAGCTACCTTTATTCTGTTAGATTAAGCACCTGCTACTAGTTAACTTCATGCTCTTACATTAAGCACCTGCCATGGGAGTTACCATATGCTCTTAGATTAAGCACCTACCACTAGCTACCTTCCTGCTTTTAGATTAAGCACCTGCCACAAGAGCAACCTTCATGCTGTTAGATTAAGCACCTGCCACTAGTTACCTTTATGCTCCTAGATTAAGCAGATGCCACTGGTTACCTTCATGCTCTTAGATTAAGCACTTGCCACTAGTTACCATCATGCTCTTAGATTAAGCACCTGCCACTAGTTACCTTAATGAACTTAGATTAAGCACCTGCCACTGGTTATAGTCATGTTCTTAGATTAAGCACCTGCCATAGGAGCTACCTTCATGCTCCTTAGATTAAGGAGTTGCCATTAGATACCTTCATGCTCTTAGATTAAGCACCTGCCATTGGTTACTGTCATGCTCTTAGATTAAGCACCTGTCACTGGCTACATTCATACTCTTTGATTAAGCACATGCCACAGGAGCTACCTCCATGCTCTTAGATTAAGGACCTGCCACAAGGGCTACTTTCATGCTCTTAGATTAAGCCCCTGCCACAGGAGCTACCTTCATGCTTTTAAATTAAGCACCTGCCACAGAAGCTTTCATCATGCTGTTAGATTAAGCACCTACCACTGGTTAATGTAATGGTCTTAGATTAAGCACCTACCACTGGTTACCTTCATGCTCTTAGATTGTGCACCTACCATTGGTTGCTTTCATGCTCTGAGAATAAGCACCTGCCACATGAGCTACCTTTTTTCTCTTTGAATAAGCACCTGACACTGGTTACCTTCATGCTTTTAGATTAAGAACCTGCCACAGGAGCTACCTTCTTGCTCTTAGATTAAGCACCTGCCACAGGAGCTACCTTCATGCTATTAGATTAAGTACCTGCCACTAGTTACTTTCATGCTCTTAGATTAAGAACCTGCCAATAGTTGCCTTCATGCTCTTAGATTAAGCACCTGTCACTAATTACCTTCATGCTTTTAGATTAAGCACCAATCACTCGTTACCTTCATGCTCTTAGATTTAGCATCTGTCACAATTTACGTTCATGCTCTTATATTAAGCACCTGTCAAATGAGCTACCTTTATGATGTTAGATTAAGCACCTGCCACTCGTTACCTTCATGCTCTTAGATTAAGCCCCTGCTACTGGTTGTCTTCATGCTCTTAGATTAAGCACCTGCCACAGGAGCTATCTTCATTCTGTTAGATTGAGCACCTGCTACTAGTTAACTTCATGCTTTTAGATTAAGCACCTGCCACGGCATTTACCTTATGATCTTAGATTAAGCACCTGGCACTAGTTACCTTCCTGCTTTTAGATTAAGCACCTGCCACAAGAGCAACCTTCATGCGTTTAGATTAAGCACCTGCCACTAGTTACCTTTATGGTCTTAGATTAAGCACCTGCCAATGGTTACCTTCATGCTCTTAGATTAAGCACCTGCCATAGGAGCTACCTTCATGCTCTTAGACTAAGCAGCTGTCATTGGTTACCTTCATGCTCTTAGATTAAGCACCTTCTGTTGGTTACCGTTATGCTCTTAGACTAAGCACCTGCCACTGGTTACATTCATGCTCTTAGATTAAGCACATGCCATAGGAGCTACCTTCATGCTGTTAGATAAAGCTGCTGCCACTGGTTGACTTAATGCTCTTATATTAAACACTTGCTGTTGGTTACTGTCATGCTCATAGATTAAGCACCTGCCACTGGCTACCTTCATGCTCTTTGCTTAAGCACATGCAACAGGAACTGCCTTCATGCTCTTAGATTAAGCACCTTCCGCAAGGGCTACCTTCATGCTCTTTGATTAAGCACTTGCCACAGGAGCTACCTTCATGCTCTTAAATTAAGCACCTGCCACAGAAACTTTCTTCATGCTGTTAGATTAAGCACCTGCCACTGGTTAACGTAATGCTCTTAGATTAAGCACCTGACACTAGTTACCTTCATGCTCTTAGATTAAACACCTGGCACAGGGGCTACCTTCATGCTCTTAGAGTAAGCACCTACCACTTGTTACCTTCATGCTCTTAGATTAAGCACTTGCCACTAGTTACCTTCATGCTCTTAGGTTAAGCACCTGCCACTAGTTACCTTAATGATCTTAGATTAAGCACCTGTCACTAGTTACCTTCATGTTCTTAGATTAAGCATCTGCCACTAGTTACCTTCATTCTCTTAGATTAAGCACCTGTCAAAGGAGCTACCTTCATGATGTTAGATTAAGCACCTGCCACTCGTTACCTTCATGTTCTTAGATTAAGCCCCTGCTACTGGTTTCCTTCATGTTCTTAGATTAAGCACCTGCTACTGGTAACCTTCATGCTCTTAGATTAAGCACCTGCCGTTGGTTACTTTCATGCTCTTAGATTAAGCACCTGCCAAAGGAGCTACCTTCATGCTCTTAGATTAAGCATCTGCCACTAGTTACCTTCATTCTCTTAGATTAAGCACCTGTCAAAGGAGCTACCTTCATGATGTTAGATTAAGCACCTGCCACTCGTTACCTTCATGTTCTTAGATTAAGCCCCTGCTACTGGTTTCCTTCATGTTCTTAGATTAAGCACCTGCTACTGGTAACCTTCATGTTCTTAGATTAAGCACCTGCCACTGGCTACCTTCATGCTCTTCGATTAAGCACATGCCACAGGAGCTACCATCATGCTCTTAGATTAAGGACCTGCAACAAAGGCTACCTTCATGCTCTTAGATTAAGCACCTGTCACAGGAGCTACCTTCATGCTCATAAATTAAGCACCTGCCACAAAAGCTTTCTTCATGCTGTTAGATTAAGCACCTACCACTGGTTAACGTTATGCTCTTAGATTAAGCACCTGACACTAGTTACCTTCATGCTCTTAGATTAAACACCTAGCACAGCGGCTACCTTCATGCTCTTAGATTAAGCATCTACCACTGTTTACCTTCATGCTCTTAGATTACGCACCTACCACAGGTTGTGTTCATGCTGAGAGTAAGCACCTGCCACATGAGCTACCTTCATGCTGTTAGATTAAGCACTTGTCACTGGAGCTACCTTCATGCTCTTAGATTAAACACCGGCCACAGCAGCTGCCTTCATGCTCTTAGATTAAGCACCAGCCACTAGTTACCTTCATGCTCTTAGATTAAGCACCGGCCCCTATTTACCTTCATACTCTTAGATTAAGCACCTGTCACTAGTTACCTTCATGTTCTTAGATTAAGCATCTGCCACTAGTTACCTTCATGCTCTTAGATTAAGCACCTGCTACTGGTAACCTTCATGCTCTTAGATTAAGCACCTGCTACAGGAGCTGTCTTCATTCTGTTAGATTAAGCACCTGTTACTAGTTAACCTCATGCTTTTAGATTAAGCACCTGCCATGGAATTTATCTTATGCTCTTAGATTAAGAGCCTGGCACTAGTTACCGTCCTGCTTTTATATTTAGCACCTGCCACTAGAGCAACCTTCATGCTGTTAGATTAAGCACCTGCCACTAGTTACGTTTATGCTCTTAGATTAAGCACCTGCCACTGGTTACCTTCATGCTCTTAGATTAAGCACCTGCCATAGGAGCTACCTTCATGCTCTTTGATTAAGCAGCTGCCATTGGTTACCTTCATGGTCTTAGATTAAGCACCTGCCATTGGTTACCATCATGCTCTTATATTAAGCACCTGCCACTGGGTGCCTTCATGCTCTTCAATTAAGCACATGCCACAGGAGCTTTCTTCATGCTATTAGATTAAGCACCTACTACTGGTTAAAGTAATGCTCTTAGATTAAGCACCTGGCCACTGTTTGCTTTCATGCTCTTAGATTAAGCACCTGCCACAGGAGCTACCTTCATGCTCTTAGATTAAGCACCTGCCACTAGTTACCTTCATGCTCTTAGATTAAGCACCTGCAACTAGTTACCTTCATGCTCTTTGATTAAGCACCTGTCACTAGTTACCTTCATGCTCTTAGATTAAGCACTGGTCGCTAGTTACCTTCATGCTCTTAGATTTATCATCTGCCACTAGTTGCCTTCATGCTCTTAGATTAAGTACCTGCCAAAGGAGCTACATTCATGCTGTTAGATTAAGCACCTGCCACTCTTTACCTTCATGATCTTAGATTAAGCCCCTGCTACTGGTTACATTCATGCTCTTAGATTAAGCACCTGCTACTGGTTACATTCATGCTCTTAGATTAACCACCTGCTATTGGTAACCTTCATGCTCTTAGATTAAGCACCGGCCACAGGAGCTATCTTCATTTTGTTAGATTAAGCACCTGCTGCTAGTTAACTTCATGCTTTTAGATTAAGCACCTGCCACGGGATTTACCTTATGCTCTTAGATTAAGCACCTGGCACAATTTACCTTTCTGCTTTTAGATTAAGCACCTGCTACAAGAACAACCTTCATGCTGATAGATTAAGCACCTGCTACTAGTTACTTTTATGATCTTAGATTAAGCACCTGCAGCTGGTTGCCTTCATGCTCTTAGATTAAACACCTGCCATAAGAGCTACCTTCATGCTCTTAGATTAAGCAGCTGCCAATGGTTGCCTTCATGCTCTTAGATTAAGCATCTGCCGTTGGTTACCGTCATGCTCTTAGATTAAGTACCTGCCACTGGGTACCTTCAAGCTGTTCAATTTAAGCACATGCCACAGAAGCTACCTTCATGCTGTTAGATTAAGGACCTGCCACAAGGGCTACCTTCATGCTCTTAGATTAAGCACCTGCCACAAGAACTACCTTCATGCTCTTAAATTAAGCACCTGCCACAGGAGCTTTCTTCATGCTGTTACATTAAGCACCTACCACTGGTTAACATAATGCTCTTAGACTAAGCACCTGACACTAGTTACCTTCATGATCTTAGAGTAAACACCTGGCACAGGGGCTATCTTCATGCTCTTAGAATAAGCACCTGTCACTGGTAACCTTCATGCTCTTAGATTAAGCACCTGCCACTAGCTACCTTCCTGATTTTAGATTAAGCACCTGCCACAAGAGCAACCTTCATGCTGTTAGATTAAGCACCTGCCACTAGTTACCTTTATGCTCCTAGATTAAGCAGATGCCACTGGTAACATTCATGCTCTTAGATTAAGCACTTGCCACTAGTTACCTTCATGCTCTTAGATTAAGCACCTGCCACTAGTTACCTTAATGAACTTAGATTAAGCACCTGCCACTGGTTATAGTCATGCTCTTAGATTAAGCACCTGCCATAGGAGCTACCTTCATGCTCTTAGATTAAGGAGTTGCCATTAGTTACCTTCATGCTCTTAGATTAAGCACCTGCCATTGGTTACTGTCATGCTCTTAGTTTAAGCAATTGCTACAGGAGCTACCTTCATGCTCTTAGATTAAGCACCTACCACGGGTTACCTTCATGCTGTTAGATTAAGCACCTGCCACATGTGCTACCTTCATGCTGTTAGGTTAAGCACCTGCCACTGGTTACCTTCATGCTGTTAGATTAAGCACACACCACTAGTTACCTTCATGCTCTTAGACTAAGCACCTGCCATTGGTTACCTTTATGCTCATAGATTAAGCACCTGCCACATGAGCTACCTTCATGCTCTTAGATTAAGCACCTGTCACTGGTAACCTTCATGCTCTTAGATTAAGCACTTGTCACAGGAGCTACCTTTATTCTGTTAGATTAAGCACCTGCTACTAGTTAACTTCATGCTCTTACATTAAGCACCTGCCATGGGAGTTACCATATGCTCTTAGATTAAGCACCTGCCACTAGTTACCTTCATGTTCTTAGATTAAGCACCTGCCACTAGCTACCTTCCTGATTTTAGATTAAGCACCTGCCACAAGAGCAACCTTCATGCTGTTAGATTAAGCACCTGCCACTAGTTACCTTTATGCTCCTAGATTAAGCAGATGCCACTGGTTACATTCATGCTCTTAGATTAAGCACTTGCCACTAGTTACCTTCATGCTCTTAGATTAAGCACCTGCCACTGGTTACCTTAATGAACTTAGATTAAGCACCTGCCACTGGTTATAGTCATGCTCTTAGATTAAGCACCTGCCATAGGAGCTACCTTCATGCTCTTAGATTAAGGAGTTGCCATTAGTTACCTTCATGCTCCTAGATTAAGCACCTGCCATTGGTTACTGTCATGCTCTTAGATTAAGCACCTGCCACTGGCTACCTTCATGCTCTTCAATTAAGCACATGCCACAGGAGCTACCTTCATGCTCTTAGATTAAGGACCTGCCACAAGGGCTACTTTCATGCTCTTAGATTAAGCCCCTGCCACAGGAGCTACCTTCATGCTTTTAAATTAAGCACCTGCCACAGAAGCTTTCATCATGCTGTTAGATTAAGCACCTACCACTGGTTAATGTAATGGTCTTAGATTAGCACCTGACACTAGTTACCTTCATGCTCTTAGATTAAACACCTGGCAGAGGGGCTACCTTCATGCTCTTAGATTAAGCACCTACCACTGGGTGGTGGTGCTGCGGTAGCGTTGTCGCCTCACAGTTAGACGTTGCACATTCGATTCTCAGTTAGAGTGTCTTCTGTGCGTCGACAGGCATGAATGGACGTTCCTTCGTTGAAGGTTGTGCGTTAGGCCCGGCAAGCCAGCACGTAAAAATCTACTGCCAATCATTAGCGGACCAGAGTTCCGCTGTGGCGACCCCTAACCAGGAAAAGCCGAAAGAAAGACTGGTTACCTTCATGCTCTTAGATTGTTTACCTACCATTGGTTGCTTTCATGCTTTGAGAATAAGCACCTGCCACATGAGCTACCTTTTTTCTCTTTGAATAAGCACCTGACACTGGTTACCTTCATGCTTTTAGATTAAGCACCTGCCACAGGAGCTACCTTATTGCTCTTAGATTAAGCATCTGCCACAGGAGCTACCTTCCTGCTATTAGATTAAGTACCTGCCACTAGTTACTTTCATGCTCTTAGATTAAGCACCTGCCAATAGTTGCCTTCATGCTTTTAGATTAAGCACCAATCACTCGTTACCTTCATGCTGTTAGATTTAGCATCTGTCACAATTTACGTTCATGCTCTTAGATTAAGCACCTGTCAAATGAGCTACCTTTATGATGTTAGATTAAGCACCTGCCACTTGTTACCTTCATGCTCTTAGATTAAGCCCCTGCTACTGGTTGTCTTCATGCTCTTAGATTAAGCACCTGCTACTAGTTACCTTCATGCTCTTAGAATAAGCACCTGCTACTGGTAACCTTCATGCTCTTAGATTAAGCACCTGCCACAGGAGCTATCTTCATTCTGTTAGATTAAGCACCTGCTACTAGTTAACTTCATGCTTTTAGATTAAGCACCTGCCACGGCATTTACCTTATGATCTTAGATTAAGCACCTGGCACTAGTTACCTTCCTGCTTTTAGATTAAGCACCTGCCACAAGAGCAACCTTCATGCGTTTAGATTAAGCACCTGCCACTAGTTACCTTTATGGTCTTAGATTAAGCACCTGCCAATGGTTACATTCATGCTCTTAGATTAAGCACCTGCCATAGGAGCTACCTTCATGCTCTTAGACTAAGCAGCTGCCATTGGTTACCTTCATGCTCTTAGATTAAGCATCTTCTGTTGTTTACCGTTATGCTCTTAGATTAAGCACCTGCCACTGGTTACATTCATGCTCTTAGATTAAGCACATGCCATAGGAGCTACCTTCATGCTGTTAGAATAAGCTGTTGCCACTGGTTGCCTTCATGCTCTTAGATTAAACACTTGCTGTTGGTTACTGTCATGCTCATAGATTAAGCACCTGCCACTGGCTACCTTCATGCTCTTTGATTAAGCACATGCAACAGGAACTGCCTTCATGCTCTTAGATTAAGCACCTGCCGCAAGGGCTACCTTCATGCTCTTTGATTAAGCACTTGCCACAGGAACTACCTTCATGCTCTTAAATTAAGCACCTGCCACATAAGCTTTCTTCATGCTGTTAGATTAAGCACCTGCCACTGGTTAACGTAATGCTCTTAGATTAAGCACCTGACACTAGTTACCTTCATGCTCTTAGATTAAACACCTGGCACAGTGGCTACCTTCATGCTCTTAGATTAAGCACCTACCACTTGTTACCTTCATGTTCTTAGATTACGTACCTACCTCTGGTTGCTTTCATGCCCTGAGTGTAAGCACCTGCCACATGAGCTACCTTCTTTCTCTCAGATTAAGCACCTTCCACTGGTAACCTTCATGCTCTTAGATTAAGCACCTGGCACAGGAGCTACCTTCATGCTCTTAGATTAAGCACCTGCCACAGGAGCTACCTTCATGCTCTTAGATTAAGCACCCAACACTAGTTACCTTTATGCTCTTAGATTAAGCACCTGCCACTAGTTACCTTCATGCTGTTAGATTAAGCACCTGCCATTGGTTACCTTTATGCTCATAGATTAAACACCTGCCACAAAAGCTACCTTCATGCTCTTAGATTAAGCACATGCCCTAGTTACCTTTGTGCTTTTAGATTATGCACCTGCCACAAGAGCAACCTTCATACTGTTAGATTAAGCACCTGATACTAGTTACCTTTATGCTCTTAGATTAAGCACCTGCCACTGGTTATCTTCATGCTCTTAGATTAAGCACTTGCCACTAGTTACCTTCATGCTCTTAGATTAAGCACCTGCCACTAGTTACCTTAATGATCTTAGATTAAGCACCTGTCACTAGTTACCTTCATGTTCTTAGATTAAGCACCTGCCACTAGTTACCTTCATGCTCTTAGATTAAGCAACTGTCAAAGGAGCTACCTTCATGCTGTTAGATTAAGCACCTGCCACTCGTTACCTTCATGTTCTTAGATTAAGCCCCTGCTACTGGTTTCCTTCATGTTCTTAGATTAAGCACCTGCTACTGGTAACCTTCATGCTCTTAGATTAAGCACCTGCCGTTGGTTACTTTCATGCTCTTAGAGTAAGCACCTGCCAAAGGAGCTACCTTCATGCTCTTAGATTAAGCAGCTGCCATTGGTTACCTTCATGCTCTTAGATTAAGCACCTGCTGTTGGTTACTGTCATGCTCTTAGATTAAGCACCTGCCACTGGCTACCTTCATGCTCTTCAGTTAAGCACATGCCACAGGAGCTACCATCATGATCTTAGATTAAGGACCTGCAACAAAGGCTACCTTCATGCTCTTAGATTAAGCACCTGTCACAGGAGCTATCTTCATGCTCGTAAATTAAGCACCTGCCACAAAAGCTTTCTTCATGCTGTTAGATTAAGCACCTACCACTGGTTAACGTTATGCTCTTAGATTAAGCAGCCGACACTAGTTACCTTCATGCTCTTAGATTAAACACCTGGCACAGGGGCTACCTTCATGCTCTTAGATTAAGCATCTACCACTGTTTACCTTCATGCTCTTAGATTACGCACCTACCACAGGTTGCGTTCATGCTCTGAGAGTAAGCACCTGCCACATGAGCTACCTTCATGCTGTTAGATTAAGCACTTGTCACTGGAGCTACCTTCATGCTCTTAGATTAAACACCGGCCACAGCAGCTGCCTTCATGCTCTTAGATTAAGCACCAGCCACTAGTTACCTTCATGCTCTTAGATTAAGCACCGGCCCCTATTTACCTTCATACTCTTAGATTAAGCACCTGTCACTAGTTACCTTCATGTTCTTAGATTAAGCATCTGCCACTAGTTACCTTCATGCTCTTAGATTAAGCACCTGCTACTGGTAACCTTCATGCTCTTAGATTAAGCACCTGCTACAGGAGCTGTCTTCATTCTGTTAGATTAAGCACCTGTTACTAGTTAACCTCATGCTTTTAGATTAAGCACCTGCCATGGGACTTATCTTATGCTCTTAGATTAAGAGCCTGGCACTAGTTACCTTCCTGCTTTTATATTAAGCACCTGCCACAAGAGCAAGCTTCATGCTGTTAGATTAAGCACCTGCCACTAGTTACATTTATGCTCTTAGATTAAGCACCTGCCACTGGTTACCTTCATGCTCTTAGATTAAACACCTGCCATAGGAGCTACCTTCATGCTCTTTGATTAAGCAGCTGCCATTGGTTACCTTCATTGTCTTAGATTAAGCACCTGCCATTGGTTACCATCATGCTCTTATATTAAGCACCTGCCACTGGGTGCCTTCACGCTCTTCAATTAAGCACATGCCACAGGAGCTACCTTCATGCTCTTAGATTAAGGACCTGCCACAAGGGCTACCTTTATGCTCTTAGATTAAGCAACTGCCACAAGAGCTACCTTCATGCTCTTAAATTAAGCACCTGCCACAGGAGCTTTCTTCATGCTATTAGATTAAGCACCTACTACTGGTTAACGTAATGCTCTTAGATTAAGCACCTGGCCACTAGTTACCTTCATGCTCTTAGATTAAGCACCGGCCCCTATTTACCTTCATACTCTTAGATTAAGCACCTGTCACTAGTTACCTTCATGTTCTTAGATTAAGCATCTGCCACTAGTTACCTTCATGCTCTTAGATTAAGCACCTGCTACTGGTAACCTTCATGCTCTTAGATTAAGCACCTGCCACAGGAGCTACCTTCATGCTCTTAGATTAAGCACCTGACACTGGTTACCTTCATGCTGTTAGATTACGCACCTGCCACTACTTTCCTTCATGCTCTTAGATTAAGCACCTGCCATTGGTTATCTTTATGCTTGTAGATTAAGCACCTGCCACATGAGCTGCCTTCATGCACTTAGGTTAAGCACCTGTCACTGGTAAACGTCATGCTCTTAGATTAAGCACCTGCCACAGGAGCTACCTTCATTGTGTTAGATTAAACACCTGCTACTAGTTAACTTCATGCTCTTAGATTAAGCACCTACCATGGGAGTTACCTTATGCTCTTAGATTAAGCACCTGCCACTGGTTACCTTCATGCTCTTAGATTAAGCACTTTCCACTAGTTACCTTCATGCTCTTAGAATAAGCACCTGCCACTAGTTACCTTAATGATCTTAGATTAAGCACCTGCCACTGGTTACATTCATGCTCTTAGATTAAGCACCTGCCATTGGAGCTACCTTCATGCTGTTAGATTAAGCAGCTGCCATTGGTTACCTTCATGCTCTTAGATTAAGTACCTGCCATTGGTTACTGTCATGCTTGTAGATTAAGCACCTGCCACTGGCTACCTTCATGCTCTTCGATTAAGCACAAGCCACAGGAGCTACCTTCATGCTCTTAGATTAAGAACCTGCCATAAGGGCTACCTTCATGCTCTTAGATTAAGCACCTGCCACAGGAGCTACCTTCATGCTCTTAAATTAAGCACCTGCCACAGGAGCTTTCTTCGTGCTGTTAGATTAAACACCTACCACTGGTTTATGTAATGTTCTTAGATTAAGCACCTGACACTAGTTACCTTCATGCTTTTAGATTAAACACCTGTCACAGGGGCTACCTTCATGCTGTTAGATTAAGCACCTACCACTGGTTACCTTCATGCTCTTAGATTATGGACCTACCACTGATTGATTTCATGTTCTGAGAGTAAGCACTTGCCACATGAGCTACCTTCATTCTCTTAGATTAAGCACCTGCCACTGGTAATCTTCTTGCTCTTAGATTAAGCAACTGCCACAGTAGCTACCTTCATGCTCTTAAATTAAGCACCTGCCACAGGAGCTACCTTCATGCTCTTAGATGAAGCACCCCACACTAGTTACCTTCATGCTCTTAGATTAAGTACCTGCCACTAGTTACATTCATGCTCTTAGATTAAGCATATGGCACTAGTTACCTTCATGCTCTTAGATTAAGCACCTGCTTAAGGAGCTACCTTCATGCTGTTAGATTAAGCACCGGCTACTTGTTACCTTCATGCTCTTAGATTAAGCCCCTGCTACTGGTTACCTTCATGCTCTTAGATTAAGCCCCTGCTACTGGTTACCTTCATGCTGTGAGATTAAGCACCTGCTACTGGTAACCTTCATGCTGTTAGATTATGCACCTGCTGCTGGTTACTTTCATGCTCTTAGGTTAAGCACCTGCCACTAGTTACCTTCATGCTGTTAAATTAAGCACTTGCCACTGGTTACCTTCATGCTCTCTGATTAAGCACCTGCCACAAGTTACCTTCATCCTCTTAGATTAAGCACCTGCTACGAGTTACCTTCATGCTCTTAGACTAAGCACCTGCCACTAATTACCTTAATGGTCTTCGATTAAGCACCTACCATAGGGGCTACCTTCATGCTCTTAGATTCAGCATCTGCCATAGCAACTACCTGGCAGAGGAGCTACCTTCATTCTTTTCAATTAAGCACTTGCCGCTAGTTACCTTTATGCTCTTAGATTAAGCACCTGCTACTGGTTACCTTCATGCTGTTAGATTAAGAACCTACCACTGGTTACCTTCATGCTTTTAAATCAAGCACCTGCCACTAGTTACCTTCATGCTGCTAGATTATGCACCTGCTGCTGGTTACCTTCATGCTCTTAGGTTAAGCCCCTGCCAGTAGTTACCTTCATGCTGTTAGATTAAGCACTTGCCACTGGTTACCTTCATGCTCTCTGATTAAGCACCTGCCACAAGTTACCTTCATCCTCTTAGATTAAGCACCTGCTACGAGTTACCTTCATGCTCTTAGACTAAGCACCTGCCACTAATTACCTTAATGGTCTTCGATTAAGCACCTACCATAGGGGCTACCTTCATGCTGTTAGATTCAGCACCTGCCATAGCAACTACCTTCATGCTCTTAGATTACGCAGCTGCCATTGGTTATATTCATGCTCTTAGATTAAGCACCTAACACTAGCTACCTTCATGCTCTTAGATTTAACACATGCCACAGGAGCTACCTTCATGCTCTTAGATTAAGGACCTGCCACAAGGGCTACCTTCATGCTCTTACATTAAACACCTGCCACAGGAGCTACTTTCATGCTCTTTATTTAAGTACCCACTAGAGGAGCTACCTTAATGCTGTTAGACTAAGCACTTGCCACTGGTTACCTTTATGCTCTTAGATTAAGCACTTGCCACAGGAGCTACCTTCATGCTCTTAAATCAATCACCTGCCACAGGAGCTACCTTCATGCTCTTAAATCAAGCACCTGCCACAGGAGCTTTCTTCATGCTGTTAGATTAAGCACCTACCACTGGTTAACATAATGCTCTTAGATTAAGCACCTGACACTAGTTACCTTCATGCTCTTAGATTAAACACCTGACACAGGGCCTACCTTCATGCTCTTAGATTAAGCACCTGCCACTGGTAACCTTCATGCTCTTAGACTAAGTACCTGCCACAGGAGCTACCATCATGCTATTAGATTAAGCACCTGCCACAGGAGCCGTCTTCATGCTGTTATAATAAACACCCGCTACTAGTTGCCTTCATGCTCTTAGATTAAGCACCTGCCACTAGTTACCTTTATGCTCTTAGATTAAGCACCTGTCACTAGTTACCTTCATGCTCTTAGATTAAGCACTGGTCACTAGTTACCTTCATGCTCCTAGATTAAACATCTGGCACTAGTTACCTTCATGCTCTGAGATTAAACACCTGCCATAGGAGCTACTTTTATGCTGTTAGATTAAGCGCCTGCCACTCGTTACCTTCACGCTCTTAGATTAAGCCCCTGCTACTGGTTACCTTCATGCTCTTAGGTTAAGCACTTGCTACTGGTTACCTTCATGCTCTTAGATTAAGCACCTGCTACTGGTAACCTTCATGCTCTTATATTAAGCACCTGCCACAGGAACTACCTTCATGCTCTTAGATTAAGTACCTGCCACTAGTTACCTTCATGCTCTTAGACTAAGCACCCCCCACTAGTTACTTTCATGCTCTTAGATTAAGCACCTGCTGCTAGTTACCTTGATGCTCTTAGATTAAGCACCTGCCATTAGTTACCTTCATGCTCTTAGATTAAGCACCTGGCACTAGTTGCCTTCATGCTGTTAGATTAAGCACCTGCCACTAGTTACCTTCATGCTCTTCGATTAAGCACCTGCCAGAGGAGCTACCTTCATGCTGTTAGATTAAGCACTTGCCACTAGTTACCTTCACGCTCTTAGATTAAGCACCTGCTACTGGTTACCTTCATGGTCTTAGATTAAGCAGCTGCCACTAGTTACCTTCATGCTATTAGATTAAGCACCTGCCACTGGTTACCTTCATGCTCTTAGATTAAGCACCTGCCACTGGTTACCTTCATGCTCTTAGATTAAGCACCTGCCACTAGTTACCTTAATGGTCTTGCACCTACCATAGGAGCTACCTTCATGCTCTTAGATTCAGACACCTGCTATAGCAGCTACCTTCATGCTTTTAGATTAAGCAGCTGCCATTGGTTATATTCATGCTCTTAGATTAAGCACCTACCTCTGGCTACCTTCATGCTCATAGACTAAGCACATGCACTGGTTACCTTCAAGCTCTTAGGTTAAGCACCTACCACATGAGCTATCTTCATGCTATTAGATTAAGCACCTGCCACTAGTAACCTTTATGCTCTTAGATTAAGCACCTGCCACAAGAGCAACCTTCATAGTGTTAGATTAAGCACCTGCCACTAGTTACCGTCATGCTCTTAGGTTAAGCACTTGCCATCTGAGCTACCTCCATGCAGTTAGATTAAGCACCTGCCATTAGTTACCGTCATGCTCTTAGATTAAGCACCTACCACTGGTTACCTTCATGCTCTTAGACTAAGCACCTAACACTAGTTACCTTCATGCTCTTAGATTAAGCACCTGCCACTGGTTATTTTCATGCTCTTAGATTAAGCACCTGCTACTTTTTAACTTCATGCTCTTATATTAAGTAACTGCCACAGAAGCTACCTTTGTGCTCTTAGATTAAGCACCTGCCACTGTTTACCTTCATGCTGTTAGATTAATCACCGGCCACTTGGGCTATCTTCATGCTCTTAGGTTAAGCATCTGCCACTGGTTACCTTCATGCTCTTAGATTAAGCACCTGCAACAGGAGCTACCGTTATGCTTTTAGGTTAAAAACCTGCCACTGGTTGCTTTCATCCTCTTAGATTAAGCACCTGCCACAGGTGCTGCCTTCATGCTCTTAGATTAAGCACCTGCCTCAGGAGCGATCTTCATGCTGCTAGATTAAGCATCTGCCACTGGTTACCTTCATGCTCTTAGATTAAGCACCTGCCACTGGTAGCCTTCATGCTCTTAGGTTAAGCACCTGCCACAAGAGCTGCCTTCATTCTGTTAGATTAAGCACCTGCTACTAGTTAACTTTATGCTCTTAGATTAAGCACCTGCCACTAGTTACCTTCATGCTCTTAGATTAAGCACCCGCCACTAGTTACCTTCATGCTCTTAGATTAAGCATCTGCCACTGGTAATCTTCATGCTCTTAGATTAAGCAACTGCCACAGTAGCTACCTTCATGCTCTTAAATTAAGCACCTGCCACAGGAGCTACCTTCATGCTCTTAGATGAAGCACCCCCCCACTAGTTACCTTCATGCTCTTAGATTAAGCACCATTCATAGTTACCTTCATGCTCTTAGATTAAGCATATGGCACTAGTTACCTTCATGCTCTTAGATTAAGCACCTGCTAAAGGAGCTACCTTCATGCTGTTAGATTAAGCACCTGCTACTTGTTACCTTCATGCTCTTAGATTAAGCCCCTGCTACTGGTTACCTTCATGCTGTGAGATTAAGCACCTGCTACTGGTAACCTTCATGCTGTTAGATTATGCACCTGCTTCTGGTTACTTTCATGCACTTAGGTTAAGCACCTGCCACTAGTTACCTTCATGCTGTTAAATTAAGCACTTGCCACTGGTTACCTTCATGCTCTCTGATTAAGCACCTGCCACAAGTTACCTTCATCCTCTTAGATTAAGCACCTGCTACGAGTTACCTTCATGCTCTTAGACTAAGCACCTGCCACTAATTACCTTAATGGTCTTCGATTAAGCACCTACCATAGGGGCTACCTTCATGCTCTTAGATTCAGCACCTGCCATAGCAACTACCTTCATGCTCTTAGATTACGCAGCTGTCATTGGTTATATTCATGCTCTTTGATTAAGCACCTAACACTAGCTACCTTCATGCTCTTAGATTTAGCACATGCCACAGGAGCTACCTTCATGCTCTTAGATTAAGGACCTGCCACAAGGGCTACCTTCATGCTCTTACATTAAACACCTGCCACAGGAGCTACTTTCATGCTCTTTATTTAAGTACCCACTAGAGGAGCTACCTTAATGCTGTTAGACTAAGCACTTGCCACTGGTTACCTTTATGCTCTTAGATTAAGCACTTGCCACAGGAGCTACCTTCATGCTCTTAAATCAATCACCTGCCACAGGAGCTACCTTCATGCTCTTAAATCAAGCACCTGCCACAGGAGCTTTCTTCATGCTGTTAGATTAAGCACCTACCACTGGTTAACATAATGCTCTTAGATTAAGCACCTGCCACTAGTTACCTTCATACTCTTAGATTAAACACCTGACACAGGGCCTACCTTCATGCTCTTAGATTAAGCACCTGCCACTGGTAACCTTCATGCTCTTAGACTAAGTACCTGCCACAGGAGCTACCATCATGCTATTAGATTAAGCACCTGCCACAGGAGCCATCTTCATGCTGTTATAATAAACACCCGCTACTAGTTGCCTTCATGCTCTTAGATTAAGCACCTGCCACTAGTTACCTTTATGCTCTTAGATTAAGCACCTGTCACTAGTTACCTTCATGCTCTTAGATTAAGCACTGGTCACTAGTTACCTTCATGCTCCTAGATTAAACATCTGGCACTAGTTACCTTCATGCTCTGAGATTAAACACCTGCCATAGGAGCTACTTTTATGCTGTTAGATTAAGCGCCTGTCACTCGTTACCTTCACGCTCTTAGATTAAGCCCCTGCTACTGGTTACCTTCATGCTCTTAGGTTAAGCACTTGCTACTGGTTACCTTCATGCTCTTAGATTAAGCACCTGCTACTGGTAACCTTCATGCTCTTATATTAAGCACCTGCCACAGGAACTACCTTCATGCTCTTAGATTAAGTACCTGCCACTAGTTACCTTCATGCTCTTAGACTAAGCACCCCCCACTAGTTACTTTCATGCTCTTAGATTAAGCACCTGCTGCTAGTTACCTTCATGCTCTTAGATTAAGCACCTGCCATTAGTTACCTTCATGCTCTTAGATTAAGCACCTGGCACTAGTTGCCTTCATGCTGTTAGATTAAGCACCTGCCACTAGTTACCTTCATGCTCTTCGATTAAGCACCTGCCAGAGGAGCTACCTTCATGCTGTTAGATTAAGCACTTGCCACTAATTACCTTCACGCTCTTAGATTAAGCACCTGCTACTGGTTACCTTCATGGTCTTAGATTAAGCAGCTGCCACTAGTTACCTTCATGCTATTAGATTAAGCACCTGCCACTGGTTACCTTCATGCTCTTAGATTAAGCACCTGCCACTGGTTACCTTCATGCTCTTAGATTAAGCACCTGCCACTAGTTACCTTAATGGTCTTCAATTAAGCACCTACCATAGGAGCTACCTTCATGCTCTTAGATTCAGACACCTGCTATAGCAGCTACCTTCATGCTTTTAGATTAAGCAGCTGCCATTGGTTATATTCATGCTCTTAGATTAAGCACCTACCTCTGGCTACCTTCATGCTCTTAGACTAAGCACATGCACTGGTTACCTTCAAGCTCTTAGGTTAAGCACCTGCCACATGAGCTATCTTCATGCTATTAGATTAAGCACCTGCCACTAGTAACCTTTATGCTCTTAGATTAAGCACCTGCCACAAGAGCAACCTTCATCCTGTTAGATTAAGCACCTGCCACTAGTTACCGTCATGCTCTTAGGTTAAGCACCTGCCATCTGAGCTACCTCCATGCAGTTAGATTAAGCACCTGCCATTAGTTACCGTCATGCTCTTAGATTAAGCACCTACCACTGGTTACCTTCATGCTCTTAGACTAAGCACCTAACACTAGTTACCTTCATGCTATTAGATTAAGCACCTGCCACTGGTTATCTTCATGCTCTTAGATTAAGCACCTGCTACTTTTTAACTTCATGCTCTTATATTAAGTAACTGCCACAGAAGCTACCTTTGTGCTCTTAGATTAAGCACCTGCCACTGTTTACCTTCATGCTGTTAGATTAATCACCGGCCACTTGGGCTATCTTCATACTCTTAGGTTAAGCATCTGCCACTGGTTACCTTCATGCTCTTAGATTAAGCACCTGCAACAGGAGCTACCTTTATGCTTTTAGGTTAAAAATCTGCCACTGGTTGCTTTCATTCTCTTAGATTAAGCACCTGCCACAGGTGCTGCCTTCATGCTCTTAGATTAAGCACCTGCCTCAGGAGCTATCTTCATGCTGCTAGATTAAGCACCTGCCACTGGTTACCTTCATGCTCTTAGATTAAGCACCTGCCACTGGTAGCCTTCATGCTCTTAGGTTAAGCACCTGCCACAGGAGCTGCCTTCATTCTGTTAGATTAAGCACCTGCTACTAGTTAACTTTATGCTCTTAGATTAAGCACCTGCCACTAGTTACCTTCATGCTCTTAGATTAAGCACCCGCCACTAGTTACCTTCATGCTCTTAGATTAAGCATCTGCCACTGGTTACGTTCATGCTCTTAGATTAAGCACCTGCCATAGGAGCTACCTTCATGCTCTTAGATTAAGCAGCTGCCATTGATTACCTTCATGCTCCTAGATTAAGCACCTGACATTGGTTACCGTCATGCTCTTAAATTAAGCACATGCCACTGGTTTCCTTCATGCTCTTCGATTAAGCACATGCCACAGGAGCTACCTTTATGCTCTTAGATTAAGGACCTGCCACAAGGGTTACCTTTATGCTTTTAGATTAAGCACCTGCCACAAGAGCTACCTTCATGCTCTGAAATTAAGCACCTGCCACAGGAGCTTCCTTCATGCTGTTAGATTAAGCACCTACCACCGGTTAACTTAATGCTCTTAGATTAAACACTTGACAGTAGTTACCTTCATGCTCTTAGATTAAACACCTAGCACAGGGGCTACCTTCATGTGCTTAGATTAAGCACCTGCCACTAGTTACCTTAATGATCTTAGATTAAGCACCTACCACTGGTTACATTCATGCTCTTAGATTAAGCATCTGCCATAGGAGCTACCTTCTTGCTCTTAGATTAAGCAGCTGCCATTGGTTACCTTCATGCTCTTAGATTAAGTACCTGCCGTTGGTTACTGTCATGCTCGTAGATTAAGCACCTGCCACTGGCTACCTTCATGCTCTTCGATTAAGCACATGCCACAGGAGCTATCTTCATGCTCTTAGATTAAGGACCTGTCATAAGGGCTACCTTCCTGCCCTTAGATTAAGCACCTGCCACAGGAGCTACCTTCATGTTCTTAAATTAAGCACCTGCCACAGGAGCTTTCTTCATGCTGTTAGATTAAACACCTACCACTGGTTTACGTAATGCTCTTAGAATAAGCACCTGACACTAGTTACCTTCATGCTCTTAGATTAAACACCTGCCACAGGGGCTACCTTCATGCTCTTAGATTAAGCACCTACCACTGGTACCTTCATGCTTTTAGATTATGCACCTACCACTGGTTGCATTTATGTTCTGAGAGTAAGCACTTGCCACATGAGCTACCTTCATTCTCTTAGATTAAGCAACTGCCACTGGTAACCTTCATGCTCTTAGATTAAGCACCTTCCACAGCAGCTACCTTCATGCTCTTAAATTAAGCACCTGCCGCAGGACCTACCTTCATGCTCTTAGATTAAGCACCCGCCACTAGCTACCTTCATGCTCTTAGATTAAGCACCTGCCACTAGTTACCTTCATGTTCTTAGATTAAGCACCTGGCACAAGTTACTTTCATGCTTTTAGATTAAGCACCGTTCACTAGTTACCTTCATGCTCTTTGATTAAGCATCTGGCACTAGTAACTTTCATGCTCTTAGACTAAGCACCTGCTAAAGGAGCTACCTTCATGCTGTTAGATTAAGCACCTGCCACTCGTTACCTTCATGCTCTTAGATTAAGCCTCTGCTACTGGTTACCTTCATGCTCTTAGATTAAGCACCTGCTACTGGTTACCTTCATGCTCTGAGATTAAGCACCTGCTACTGGTAACCTTCATGCTTTTTGATTAAGCACCTGCCACAGGAGCTACCTTCATGCCCTTAGATTAAGTACCTGCCATTAGTTACCTTCACACTCTTAGATTAAGCACCTGTCACAGGAGCTACCTTCATGCTGTTAGATTAAGCACCTGCCACTAGTTACCTTCATGCTCTTAGATTAAGCACTTGCTACTGGTTACCTTCATGCTCTTAGATTAAGCACCTACCACTGGTTACCTTCATGCTCTTAAATTAAGCACCTGCCACTAGTTATCTTCATGCTGTTAGATTAAGCACCTGCCACTGGTTACCTTCATGCTCTTAGATTAAGCACCTGCCACAAGTTACCTTCATCCTCTTAGATTAAGCACCTGCCACTAGTACCTTCATACTCTTAGATTAAGCACCTGCCACTAGTTACCTTAATGGTCTTTGATTAAGCACCTGCCACTAGTTACCTTAATGGTTTTCGATTAAGCACCTACAATAGGAGCTACCTTCATGCTCTTAGATTCAGCACCTGCCATAGCAGCTACCTTCGTGCTCTTAGATTAAGCAGCTGCCATTGGTTATATTCATGCTCTTAGATTAAGCACCTACCACTGGCTACCTTCATGCTCTTAGATTAAGGACCTGCCACAAGGGCTGCCTTCATGCTCTTACATTAAACACCTACCACAGGAGCTACCTTCATGCTCTTAATTTAAGTGCCCGCCAGGGGAGCTACCTTCATGCTGTTAGACTAAGCCCTTGCCACTGGTTACCTTTTTGCTCTTAGATTAAGCACATGCCACAGGAGCTACCTTCATGCTCTTAAATTAAGCACCTGCCACAGGAGCTTTCTTCATGCTGTTAGATTAAGCACCTTCCACTGGTTAATGTAATGCTCTTAGATTAAGCACCTGACACTAGTTCCATTCATGCTCTTAGATTAAACACCTGCACAGGGTCTACTTTCATGCTTTTAGATTAAGCACCTACCACTGGTTGCCTTCATGCTCTTAGATTACGCACCTAACACTGGTTGCTTTCATGTTCTGAGAGTAAGCACCTGCCACATGAGCTGCCTTCATTCTCTTAGATTAAGCACCTGCCATTGGTAACCCTCATGCTCTTAGATTAAGCACTTGCCTCAGGAGCTACCATCATGCTCTTAGATTAAGCACCTGCCACAGGAGCTACCTTCATGCTCTTAGATTAAACACCCGCTACTAGTTACCTTCATGCTCTTAGATTAAGCACCTGCCACTAGTTACCTTCATGCTCTTATATTAAGCCCCTGTCACTAGTTACCTTCATGCTCTTAGATTAATCACCGGTCACTAGTTACCTTCATGCTCTTAGATTAAACATCTGGCACTAGTTACCTTCATGCTCTTAGATTAAGCACCTGCCAAAGGAGCTACTTTCATGCTGTTAGATTAAGCACCTGCCACTTGTTTCCTTCATGCTCTTAGATTAAGCCCCTGCTACTGGTTACCTTCATGCTCTTAGATTAAGCACTTGCTACTGGTTACCGTCATGCTCTTAGATTAAGCACCTGCTACTGGTAACCTTCATGCTCTTAGATTAAGCACCTGCCACAGGAGCTACCTTCATGCTCTTAGATTAAGTACCTGCCACTAGTTACCTTCATGCTCTTAGACTAAGCACCCACCACTAGTTACCTTAATGCTGTTTGATTAAGCACTTGCCACAGGAGCTACCATCATGCTCTTAGATTAAGCACCTGCCACAGGAGCTACCTTCATGCTCTTAGATTAAGGACCTGCCACTAGTTACCCTCATGCTCTTAGACTAAGCACCTGCCACTAGTTACTTTCATGCTCGTAGATTAAGCACCTGCCACTAGTTACCTTGATGCTCTTAGATTAAACACCTGCCATTAGTTACCTTGATGCTCTTAGATTAAGCACATGGCACTAGTTATCTTCATGCTGTTAGATTAAGTACCTGACACTAGTTACCTTCATGCTGTTTGATTAAGCACCTGCCACAGGGGCTACCTTCATGCTCTTAGATTAAGCACCTGCTACTGGTTACCTTCATGCTCTTAGATTAAGCACCTACCACTGGTTACCTTCATGCTCTTAAATTAAGCACCTGCCACTAGTTACCTTCATGCTGTTAGATTAAGCATCTGCTACTGGTTACTTTCTTGTTCTTAGATAAAGCACCTGCCACTAGTTACCTTCATGCTATTCGATTAAGCAGCTGCCACTGGTTACCTTCATGCTCTTAGATTAATCACTTGCCACAAGTTACCTTCATACTCTTAGATTAAGCCCCTGCCACTAGTTACCCTAGTTACCTTAATGGTCTCATTGGCAAGTACCACATGGAGCTACCTTCATGCTCTTAGATTCAGCAACTGCCATAGCAGCTACTACCTTGCTCTTAGATAGATCATGCAGCATTGGTTATATTCATATTCATGCTCTTAAGCACCTACCACTGGTTACCTTCCATGCTTTAAATTAAATTAAGCACCACCCACTAGTTACCATCATGCTGTTAGATTAAGCTGCGGTTACTTTTTTCTTGTTCTTAGATAAAGCACCTGCCTACTACTATACCTCCTGCTGCCACTTTCATACTCTTAGATTAAGCCCCTGCCACTAGTTACCGTCATGCTCTTAGATTAAGCACCTGCCACTAGTTACCTTAATGGTCTTCGATTAAGTACCTACCATAGGAGCTACCTTCATGCTCTTAGATTCAGCAACTGCCATAGCAGCTACCTTCATGCTCTTAGATTATGCAGCTGCCATTGGTTATATTCATGCTCTTAGATTAAGCACCTACCACTGTCTACCTTCATGCTCTTAGATTAAGCACATGCCACAGGAGCTACCTTCATGCTCTTAGATTAAGCACCTGCCACTAGTTACCATCATTGTTTTCGGTTAAGCACCTGCCATTGGATGCTTTCATGCTCTTAGATTAAGCACCTGGCACAGGAGCTACCTTTGTGCTCTTTTTTTAATCACCTGCCACTGGTTACCTTCATACTCTTAGATTAAGCACCTGCCACTGGTTACTTTCATGCTCTTAGGTTAAGCACCTGCCACATGAGCTATATTCATGCTATTAGATTAAGCACCTGCCACTAGTAACCTTCATGCTCTTAGATTAATCACCTGCCACAGGAGCTACCTTCATGCTGTTAGATTAAGCACCTGCCACTAGTTATCTTCATGCTCTTAGATTAAGCACCTGCCACAAGAGCAACCTTCATCCTGTTAGATTAAGCACCTGCCACTAGTTACCGTCATGCTCTTAGATTAAGCACCTGCCATCTGAGCTACCTTCATGCAGTTAGATTAAGCACCTGCCATTAGTTACCTTCATGCTCTTAGATTAAGCACCTGCACATGTGCTACCTTCCTGCTGTTAGATTAAACATCTAGCACTGGTTACCTTCATGCTCTTAGATTAAGCACCTAACACTAGTTACCTTCATGCTCTTAGATTAAGCACCTGCCACTTCTTAACTTCATGCTCTTAGATTAAGTAACTGCCACAGAAACTACCTTCATGCTCTTAGATTAAGCTCCTGCCACTGTTTACCTTCATGCTCTTAGATTAATCACTTTTCACTGGAGCTACCTTTATGCTCTTAGGTTAAGCATCTGCCACTGGTTACCTTCATGGTCTTAGATTAAGCACCTGCCACAGGAGCTACCTTTATGCTCTTAGGTTAAGCACCTGCCAATCGTTGCTTTCTTCCTCTTAGATTAAGCACCTGCCGCAGGTGCTGCCTTCTTGCTCTTAGATTAAGCACCTGCCACTGGAGCTACCTTCATGCTGCTAGATTAAGCACCTGCCACTGGCTACCTTCATGCTGTTAGATTAAGCACCTGCCACTGGTTACCTTCATGCTGTTAGATTAAGCACCTGCCACTAGTTACCTTCATGCTCTTAGATTAAGCACCTGCCACTGGTTTCCTTCATGCTCTTAGATTAAGCACCTGCCACAAGAGCAACCTTCATCCTGTTAGATTAAGCACCTGCCACTAGTTACCATCTTGCTCTTAGATTAAGCACCTGCCATCTGTGCTACCTTTAAGCAGTTAAATTAAGCACCTGCCATTAGTTACCTTCATGCTCTTAGGTTAAGCACCTGCACAGGTGCTACCTTCATGCTGTTAGATTAAGCACCTTCCACTGGTTACCTTTATGCTCTTAGATTAAACACCTGCCAATTCTTAACTTCATGCTCTTAGATTAAGTAACTGCCACAGAAACTACCTTCATGGTCTTAGATTAAACACCTGCCACTGTTTACCTTCATGCTCTTAGATTAATCACTTTTCACTGGCGCTACCTTCATGCTCTTAGGTTAAGCATCCGCCACTGGTTACCTTCATGGTCTTAGATTAAGCACCTGCCACAGGAGCTACCTTTATGCTCTTAGGTTAAGCACCTGCCACTGTTTGCTTTCATCCTTTTAAAGTAAGCACCTGCCACAGGTGCTGCTTTCATGCTCTTAGATTAAGCACCTGCCACTGGTTACCTTCATGCTTTTAGATTAAGCACCTGCCTCAGGAGCTACCTCCATGCTGTTAGATTAAGCACCTGCCACTGGTTACCTTCATGCTGTTAGATTAAGCACCTGCCACTAGTTACCTTCATGCTCTTAGATTAAGCACCTGCCACTGGTAGCCTTCATGCTCTTAGGTTAAGCACCTGCCACAAGAGCTACCTTCATTCTGTTAGTTTAAGCACCTGCTACTAGTTAACTTTATGTTCTTTGATTAAGCACCTGCTGTTAGTTACCTTCCTGCTTTTAGATTAAGCACCTGCCACTAGTTCCTTTATACTCTTAGATTAAGCACCTGCCACTGGTTACCTTCATGCTCTTAGATTAAGCACTTGCCACTAGTTACCTTCATGCTCTTATATTAAGCACCTGCCACTAGTTACCTTAATGCTCTTAGATTAAGCACCTGCCACTGGTTATGTTCATGCTCTTAGATTAAGCACCTGCCATAGGAGCTACCTTCATGCTCTTAGATTAAGCAGCTGCCATTGGTTACCTTCATGCTCCTAGATTAAGCACCTGCCATTTGTTACCATCTTGCTCTTAGATTAAGCACCTGCCATTGGTTTCCTTCATGCTCTTCGATTAAGCACATGCCACAGAAGCTACCTTTATGCTCTTAGATTAAGGACCTGCCACAAGGGTTACCTTTATGCTCTTAGATTAAGCACCTGCCACAGGAGCTTCCTTCATGCTCTGAAATTAAGCACAGGCCATAGGAGCTTCCTTCATGCTGTTAGATTAAGCACCTACCACCGTTTAACATAATACTCTTAGATTAAGCACTTGACAGTAGTTATCTTCATGCTCTTAGATTAAACACCTAGCACATGGGCTACCTTCATGCTCTAAGATTAAGCACCTGCCACTAGTTACCATCATACTCTTAGATTAAGCACCTGCCACTGTTTGCTTTCATGCTCTTAGATTAAGAACCTGCCATAGGAGCTACCTTCATGCTCTTAGATTAAGCACCTGCCACTGGTTACCTTCATGCTGTTAAATTAAGCACCTGCCACTGGTTACCTTCATACTGTTAAATTAAGCACCTGCCACTAGTTACCTTCATGCTATTAGATTAAGCACCTGCCATTGATTACCTTTATGCTCGTAGATTAAGCACCTGCCACAGGAGCTACCTTTATTCTGTTACATTAAGCACCCACTACTAGTTAACTTCATGCTCTTACATTAAGCACCTGCCATGAGAGTTACCTTATGCTCCTAGATTAAGCACCCGCCAGTAGTTACCTTCATCCTATTCGATTAAGCACCTGCCACTAGTTACCTTCCTGCTTTTAGATTAAGCATCTGCCACAAGAGCAACCTTCATGCTGTTAGATTAAACACCTGCCACTAGTTACCTTAATGCTCTTAGATTAAGCATCTGCCTCTGGTTACATTCATGCTCTTAGATTAAGCACCTGCCATTGGAACTACCTTCATGCTCTTAGATTAAGCAGCTGCCATTGGTTACTTTCATGATCTTGGATTAAGCACCTGCCGTTAGTTACCGTCATACTCTTAGATTAAGCACCTGCCACTGGGTACCTTCATGCTATTTGAATAAGTACATGCCACAGGAGCTACCTTCATGCTCTTAGATTAAGGACCTGCCACAAGGTCTACCTTCATGCTCTTAGATTAAGCACCTGCCACAGGAGCTTCCTTCATGTTGTTAGATTCAGCACATACCACTGGTTAACGTAATGCTCTTAGATTAAGCACCTGACACTAGTCACCTTCATGCTGCTAGATTAAACACCTGGCACAGGGGCTACCTTCATGCTCTTAGATTAAGCACCTGCCACTGGTAACTTTCATGCTCTCAGATTAAGCACCTGCCACAGGAGTTACCTTCATGTTCTTAGATTAAGCACCTGCCACTGGTTACCTTCATGCTCTTAGATTAAGCACCTGCCACTAGTTACTTTCATGTGCTTAGATTAAGCACCTACCACAAGAGGAACCTGCATGCTGTTCGATTAAGCACTTGCCACTAGTTACTTTCATGCTCTTAGATTAAGCACCTGCCACAGGAGCTACCTTCATGCTCTCGGATTAAGCCCCTGCCACTAGTTGCCTTCATGCTCTTAGATTAAGCACCTGCCACTAGTTACCTTCCTGCTCTTAGATTAAGCACCTGCCACAAGAGCAACCTTTACGCTTTCGATTAAGCACCTGCCACTAGTTACCTTCATGCCTTAGATTAAGCACCTGCCACAGGAGCTACCTTCATTCTCTTAGATTAAGCACCTGCCACTAGTTAACTTCCTCCTCTTAAATTAAGCACCTGCCTCAAGAGCAACCTTCATGCTGTTAGATTAAGCATTTGCCACTAATTACTGTCATGCTCTTAGATTAAGGACCTGCCATGGGAGCTACCTTCATGCTGTTAGATTAAGAATCTGCCATTTGTTACGTTCATGCTCTTAGATTAAGCACCTGCACAGGAGCTGCCTTCATGCTGTTAGATTAGACACATGCCACTAGTTACCTTCATGCTCTTAGATTAAGCATTTGCCACAGGAGCTACCTTCATGCTCTTAGATTAAGCATCTGCCACTAGTTACATTCATGCTCTTAGATTAAGCACCTGCCACTAGTTACCTTCCTGTTCTTAGATTAACCACCTGCCACAAGAGCAACTTTTATGCTGTTAGATTAAGCACATGCCACTAGTTACCTTCATGCTTTTTGATTAAGGACCTGCCATGGGAGCTACCTTCATGCTGTTAGATTAAGAACCTGCCATTTGTTACGTTCATGCTCTTAGATTAAGCACCTGCACAGGCGCTACCCTCATCCTGTTAGATTAAGCACCTGCTACTGGTTACATTCATGCTTTTAGATTAAGCACCTGCCACAGGAGCTACCTTCATGCTCTTATGTTAAGCACCTGCCACTGGTTGCATTCTTGCTCTTAGATTAAGCACCTGCCACAGGTGCTACCTTCATGCTGTTAGATTAAGCACCTGCCATTGGTTACCTTCATGCTCTTAGATTAAGCACCTGCCACTGCTTGCCTTCATGCTGTTAGATTAAGCACCTGCCACATGAACTACCTTCATGCTCTTAGGTTAAGCACCTGCCACTGGTAACCTTCATGCTCTTAGATTAAGCAGCTGCCACAGGAGCTGCTTTCATGCTGTTAGATTAAGTACCTGCCATTAGTCACCTTCATGCTCGTAGATTAAGCACCTGCCACTAGTTACCTTCCTGCTCTTAGATTAAGCACCTGCCACATGAGCTACCCTAATGCTCTTAGATTAAGCACCTGCCACAAGAGCTATCTTCATGCTCTTAGATTAAGTACCTGCCACTAGTTTCCTTCATGCTCTTAAATTAAGCACCTGCTACTAGTTATCTTCCTGCTTTTAGATTAAGCACCTGCCACAGGAGCTACCTTCATGCTCTTAGATTATGCACCTGTCACAAGAGCTATACGAGTTTAATCTTTTAGCCAGTTTGTTATTCACCTTGCATTATAGGGATCCTTTTTCAAAGCATTTAAAATTTTTACTATACCCACAAGGAGTATAGTATTAAATGCCTTAGCCATATCAAAGATAACCAGTGTGAAAAACATTACCACTGTTTACAGGTTGAGTGACATCCTCAAAGAAGAACTAAACTAAATAGGTAGGATCTGATTTTAACAATACCATATTGTTTGGAATCAAGCTTAATAAAATTTCTGAAATCATAATTGATGAGGTCACTTATAATGCATCCCATAGCTTTGGAGATTAGTCTCATTTGGCTGATGGGCTTATAATTACCAAGGTTTGTGGTAAGGTCACACTTACAAAGGGGCATCACCACCACAGTGCGGCATACTTATGGAAAAAATCCTGTAGCTAAGCTTAGAGTAAACTGTTTGCATAGAGATTTTATAAGGCACATTTAGCAGTACTTATTAAACATGCAGTTATGGTGACAGGTCCCATTGAAGAAGTATTTCTGGTCTTTGATAACACCTCAGAATATGGTCCTTAGTGATAATAAGGAGCGCGAGGAATCCTATGACGTGTAGGGTATGGGTGGAGTTTTCATGGGTAAAAATTGCACTGAGGCTGTCATTTAATATATTGGCAGAATCTACTGGGTTGTCAGTGATGCAATTTAGAATAAATTCTAAGCATTGCTGGAAATTGTTCTTTAGTTTCCTAATTTTACTAAAGAAGAATCTGTAATCCCCCTTATCTTCAGTCACTTACTTAAGTTTAAGGTTTGCTTTACTACATTTGTTAGTTCCTAGTAATAGCAATACTATCCTTGTCATGCCGAGTTTTGGATCTTATAGGTTCATAGGTTCATAGATTAGTACTAAGCTAACTGCCCTTGCGAGCCATTTTAAGCTTAGCCAATTATCCCTTGTGAGACTCAAACCCTGCACCTTGTGTTTGTAAGGCAAACACCTTAACCATTAGGCCACCCTCCCAACCCCTATCTGCTTGCAGAATCTGGTGATTTTTTTTTCTTCTCGTTGTAGTTTGCTCATGTTGGTGGACTACAAGGATAGTTTCTTTTTGAATTTCCCATTATATTTTGCTGTTTTCATGGTTGCTATGTATTTGTATAAATGAACATTGCATTAAACTCCTTTCTGTGGCTTACTGATGTGTTGGGGTCTGAACTGATACTGACGTGAATTTTGAGATCTTGGCATGGAATTATATGAGGTTTGCCATACAGCAATCCTTAAACTGAAAAAAGTATTGGTTTCTGAAGCTTTGGAGTTTCTGAAAACAAATGCCACAAGTTTATGGTCTGACTTAAATGAAAGAGAGATAAGGGTTATAGTACATAAAGGGGATATATTTGTGAAGAACAAATCTAGAAATGTTGTCTTCTAATAGGTTTATGAACTATCTGTTCTGGATATTTTTATGGAGTAAATCCAACAACTTTTGGGCATACAATGTCTTGGATCTATAGGTGCACCAGGTAAGTAAGGGGTAGTTGAAGTCCCCCAAATAATGGAATTTTTATTAAGAGAGTTCTTTGAGTACTTTTAAGACTCTAACATAATCATCTGGAGATATTGAGGGTTTCCTATATCATGATATAAGTTAGGAGTTTGTCTTGTTTTGGGTGATCCTTACTTCTTTGGGTTCTGCTTGTGAGTCTCTGGGAATCTGCCCAGAGGTGACATGATCCTTTACAAATTTGGAGACGCCACCATGATTGCTATCAGACCTGAAGGCATAGTAGACACAAAACCCAGATATGCAGTGACTGCTGTTTTGCATTTAAACCAAGTCACAGTAATTGTACAAATATGGATGCATTCCAATGCAGGAGGATCATTAGATTGGAGAATTTATTGTGGAGAGTTTTGGAATTGAACAGAAAGCAATGTAATGTTGTTCAGTGAGGAGTTTGATGTGTTTGTTACATTGGAGCGCCCATTAACTGGACTATACATAAACAGCAAAGGCTTTCTCTCATATACGAAAGCCTCAGAACAATAGATCCAGGCAATCCTTTGTGAAGCAAGTTGGACTGCCCATCATTTCATCCCATGCTAATACATTCCATATCTCCTTAGAATGACACAAGCTATTCAGACATATGTTGAAGCCAATTAACTTTTCCTTGTGCCTAGGCATCACTCTTGGTGATGGAAGTATTCCACACAGGACCAGACTCTTACTTGCATTTGTTGCATGCATGTAATGGCCTTTGGAGAGGATTTATCTTTCTACACCTGGAAGTGAAATTTGCAAGGGGAAAAAACTCCTTTCATGAGGGAGTAGAAAGTACAGTGACACCTCTTGTTGTCATATTAAGCATGTCTTGGTGTGTGTGACACTGCAAGACATCCATTCTGCCCCTCCCTAGGGCCATGCTCCATCTTTCTGTCTTCCATGAGAGAGTGTCCCAGTTGCAGTCTCCAAAGGAAGCAGTGCAGACATCACCTATTTGATTCATTTTCACCTGTTTATAAGATCAACAAACCTTTATGGATGGTATATATTTATTTATCCTTTACTGTTTGGGTTAGTCCCACTAGACTAGTGGCTTCATTTTAGGAGAGACCAGGGTGGTATTTCTACTACTAGAGGTGAGGGCATCTGGAAACTTCCCCTATTCTTTATGATATGTGTCACAGGATCCTTTAGAGTCACCTGAGATGCCATCAACTCAAGAAGATGGGATATCAGTTTAATATCGCATACTGCAGTGGTGGTGCTGCGGTAGCATTGTCGCTGCACAGTAAGACGTTGTTCTGTTCAATTCTCAGCTAAAGTGTCTTCTGTGTGGAGACATGCGTGAATGGGCGTACCTTCGTTGAAGGTTGTACGTCAGGGCTGGCAACTCGGTACGTAAAAATCTGCTGCCAATCATTAGCTGTGGCAACCCCCTAACTGAGAAAAGCCAAAAGATACAACAACACACCCAGGAGTGCAAAGGTGTAAAAAACAGTGTAAAAAAAGTGCAAAAAAAAATCTCATCAACTGCAGTCGGAGTAGAACCCACAGCCTTCTGGTCATCTAGCATGAAAGGTGAGTGTACTTACTGTTCTACAAATGACATGTTCTTCCAGTGCAATCAGTACTCTCTTCTGGTATCTAATGTTTGTTTCCTTTTTCCTTGTAAATTTTATCAACTTATAACTATCATAATTAAGCTAAATTAATTAAAATAAAAATATCAAAAAATAAATTCTGAATAGACAACAGGACTTATACAGTGCCCTACAGCTACACTTTGCAGCATTTCCAAGTCTTGTGGGCCACTACAACAAATGTTAGAGTTAACATTTTTTTCATGTTATGATAGATTGGTTTTGGCGGGCTTTATCGCCTGAGTCTGGCTTGCCCTCCTCTGATCACTCTTGCTCCATTCAGGTTAATTTCACTCTTCTGCCTTACCCCCAGTTTCCACCCATCCCCACCTCATCTACATTTTTCTGTACATATTCCCATTTCTTACATCCCACTTCCTCTTATATACACTATATTTTACATCATTATTACCTTTATCCCAATTAAACACATCTTAATTCTTGTATCACTACCGACTCCACCTATTTCTTCTCACTTCCAGTCAATTTCCCCCTTTCATCTCTCACTACCGTATTACTACTTCTGACCATAACCAGTGCATCTTCTCACATCCACCATAACACCTGGCCTCCTGTGTCCACTTTCACTAAACCACACAGCATAGCTATCTACAAAGTCGTAAACGCACTCCTCCTTTGGACAGCCTCCTCCCTTCTCCTACTAGACCAGTTTACAAGCTATCTCATTTCCTTTCCACCTGTCACCAATTCTTCCACACTGAGTTATACAAAACATAACTGTCTCCATCCTTTTGCCATCCCAGTTGCTCCAAACGTATTCAACAAATCCCCTTCCCTCTTCTTTAAACGTAGAATATTGAGCTCTTCTCCCTACCTGCATAAAACTAAATTTAAATTAAATTCCAACATACCAACATTTCTACTTTTACAGTCTAAAAACATCTCTACACGTGGTGATGTTCACCCAAACCCAGACCCCGAACACTCAACCCAGTAAACATACTCCCCTCAGCCACTCACCTCACAAAAGCCTAAAGATTATCTCCTTAAATATGTTTAGCATCTTAATCAAGCTTCTCCCAAAAATGTCACCTCATTCCCAGTTAGTTGCTCCCATGGGTGGATCAGGGTATGCCCCCCTTCTGGTAATCGCCCATATCACGCTGTAGTTGTCTGAATTTTCCTTTGCAGTATATTGTCACAAACTGTATCCACCTCCATAGACAAACTGTTATTTCTGATAACATAATTGAAAAAAACCCAGATTCTCACAAATCGATATCTTGAGGAAGTTAATGTCATGCAATAAACTGTCCATTTGATGTGTATTATTTTTAATAAGTAACCGCATCATATCGCAATCTGTTTTATCACATAGTTTTAGTAAATCAGAATGTAGTTTGGAACCCCTAATGCATTTGAACAAATAGTATTTTATATATCTAGACAGCTTTTTCTCAGATTCATTAAGCTATGTATGAACAGTTCCATTGTGACTTCTATTTGTACCTATATTCATCTCAAAATTATTACCCATCCATACATTAAACTGCACACACTTGTCAGCTGTTGTATGGCGTCTATTAACATTTGGGAGCTTGAACGTTTCAGGGGGTATTTGAGTTAAAAGTAACCCCAAAATAATGCTGTCAAGATTACTCACATTAGTGTCCAGGTGATTAATCCATCCACACAAAGTTCCCTGTGGATGGGCTAGTTGCTGATTTACTTGCTGCAATAACAGTAAATTCATCCATAGATATTGTAAGTTCAATAGTGTCAGTTCTAGTTTCGGTTGCATAACCATCATTGGAGTTAATGGCTGGTATCAGTAAAAGACAAACCAAACCATGTACCACCGGATACAAACTATGAAGTAAGTTACCACTTACTACACCGCAACACCAACAGGATGAAAGACAACCACAGAGGAATCTGTTGAAATCACCTTTATCATCTTTAATGGAACTAGTATTGAAAAATAACTGTTTATTTTGAAGGGCAAGTATTCAGACAAAAACAGGAGTAGCAATGGGTTTGGCTTGTGCCCCCATTTTTGCTAATTTTGTAATGGCACATTGGGAATCATTATACATTTTTAATAGTGGATTTACAGATTCCTGGCCTTTATATACCAGATTCCTGAATGATACTTTTATTTTATGGACAGATACTCAGGAGAAATTAGAATTGTTTTTAGATTATATTAATGATGCCGTGGACTTTTTGAAGTTCACCAATTATATAAATTTTGAAATGAGTTGTTATTTGGACATAAAAATCAGAAAGGACTATGTGGGTAACAGATTCTGTTCAGGGATTTACAGAACCTACATTTTCAAACTCCTTCATTGATGTTGATAGTTGGCTCCCGAACCTCCAGAAAAAAGCAGCTTGTGTGTCTAGCTAGAATGTTATCGGATTTTGATGAATTCTTACATAAATTTGATATTTTGACTGATATGTTTTTTAAGAGAGGTTACTGTTACCAATTTGCAAAGGCCATACTGGAAGAGGTTATTAAGAAGAGAGAAAAGCAGTTTTTATTTACTGCTTATTTCTGATACAGGTATTGGGATACATCATAGGTCTGACTATCCAGAACAATTTTAGTAAATCCTTCATTATGACTTACACTCTGTATGGTACTAATATTTCTGATATATTAATGAAAAACTGCAGTTTATTTAGGGGCAACATTGAACTACTGAATAAGTTTGGGAAAGGTCCACTTATTACTTATAGGAAGGGTCGATCTCTCAAGAATTATTTGGAAAGTGGTAGGTGTTGACTGTGAAAAAAATGTCCTGGATGATATAACTGGCCAAAAAAGAGGTATAGTTAAGTGTGGTCATTGTCACCATTGTGCCCATATTTTAATCAGTAATATTATTAGTGTAAGAGGGACATTCTTGTACTCAAGAGAGCACTTTTCCTGTGACTCTAAAGTTGTAGTATAGATAGCTTTATGGTACTTGTACCTGGTATTTTATATAGGGAAGATTAACAGGAAGTTAAAATTACATATCTATGAACATGTTTATGGCATTTGTATGAAAACAATCGCAGATGCATTTGCTAAACATGTTGAAGACAATGTGTTTTTTTTTTTTAATTTTTATGTGTTGGAACAAAATTAAAATTTATCTTCATGGGGATTTTATCATAAAATACTTGAAAGTGTGAATTGAGATGACAGTTGGCATTAGATGCCTTGAATTATCGAGGACTGAATGAGATATGTTCGATAAATTGAATTTTAAAGGTCAAACATTATAAAGTTTAATGTTTTTAACTTAATAATTTAAGTATTTTAAATGTTTTATGAATATGTTTCTTTTTCAAGTGCATGGATTGATAGTCTTGTATCATGTGATCCACTGGCATTCTTTAAAACATTGTACCATAACTTTAATTGTTCTGATGTTCAGTTTTACTGGGAACAAAAGTGTTTAACAACAATTAAATGTGGCGATTTTAACAGATTCCTCCATGGTTATCTTTCATCCTGTTGGTGTTGCATTGCAACAAGTGGTAGCTTATTTTGTTGTTTGTGTCCTGTGGTACATCACCTGGAACCCTCCCTGACTGCCTCAGTACCACTGTCCCACTTATGTCCTAAGAACAGTAATTCACCAGACCAAACAATACCTCCATAAAGATGCCTGTAACTTTACCAGTTTTAACCCTGCCATCTTTAACAATATCCTCAAATCTCTTAACTGGTCACCTCTCTACACCTTACCATTAGATGAAGCCACTCTTAAATTTAACAACTTATTCTAAAACACTCTAATCTGGTTCCAGTAAGAAAGAGAAGAGTGAAAACAAATCATACCCCCTTGCTATCCCACACTAGTAAAACCCTAAATGAAAAACAGAGATAAAACATGGAAGGAATGGCAGAAATTAAAACCCCCAACGTATTTACAAAGCTATAGACAACCTCAAAATCTTGCAAAGAAACAGGTCATTATCAACCAAAACCAATATTATCCACACACTCAAATGAACCAAAAACATGATCTCAAAAAATCTGGGACTTTGGTGAATAAAGTCTTATACCATTGAACTCTTAATGCACCAAACTCCTGGCAAGATATCCCCTTGTAGAAACAGCACCCCGATCAAACTGTCCTTCCTTCCCTGATGTGCACCTCATCCATCCATTCAAATTTATAGATGCGCCAAGTCACAGACATATACCAAAGCTATTCTAGCCTGTGGACATTGATAATTAAGAAATTTGGGGCATGAATCGCTAGGCTGAAAAAGGCTTTAGGGCCATTAGCCTAGGAGCCTCCTATGATCCTATGAACTACCCCCACTCAAAGCTCCTCTCCAAATTGCTACTGCTCAATACAAGCTTCCTGTTAAAATAATCAAAAATGTTTGTTTAAAGCAGTCCCTGTCTATTATATAATATTTGCTAAGCAAACTCAAGCCCTGCTCTTTATCTGCGGACACCCCCCAAACCTGAAGTTAGCCTTTAACTCCCTTGCATATCCAGCCTTTATTTTAATAACTTGATATATACAGGAAGCATGTGTTCCCTCTTCATTGAAAAAATCTTGTATCATCCCACTTCACAAAGGGCAACTCCACTGAAATAACCAACTTCAGAACTATAGAAATCCTGTCCCCCCCATTACAGATATTAGAAAAGTGTCTTCACGAACAGCTGCTACAGTATCTACTCCAAGAAAACCTTTTAACACCCACCCAACATAGTTTCTGATCAACACATAGCACAACAATTGCCCTTAGCTCTTTCCTTGACGTGATCAAGGCCAAAGACAGTAACAAACTAGTCTGTTCCATCTATCTACATCAGTCCAAAACCTTCAATATAGTGTCTCATACCAAACTACATTCAAAATGGCAGTTCTAGGTATATCCAACTCTTCTCTTAAGTGGTTCTATAGCTACTTATCCAACGATCATCAATCAGTCAAATGTCTATCAATACCACTAGGCTCTGTCCTCAGTCCTTTTTTTTAACATATTCATTACAGACTTCCATGCATCATCCCTGTATGCTTTGCAAAAATAATATGCTGATGATGACACACTTGTTTGATCTTCAGATAGTTTTCTCCATCTTCAAACCATCACTCAAAAATAGCTTCACCTCTATCAAAAAGTAGCTGATAAAAAGCTTCATCTCAACACCCCCCAATAAAAACACAAATTACTTCTATTCCTTCCTAAGCCCTTCTCACTCTTCAAAGACAGTTTCAAAATAACATCTCTAAACAATACCCATATTGAACGAATTTCCTACACTGAGCTTCTAGTCGTCATTATAGATGATTAATTGAAATTTAATTCTCATATATAAAATACAATAAAAGAATAAACACACAAAAACTTGGTTTGCTCTGCAGAGCAAACAAGTTTCTGACTAAATTGAATTACACTTGCTAATGCACATCTCCTTCCTTTCCTGCTGGGTACTTCATCCATCCTTGCTAATACTGTACACAAGTCTCCCTAAGATCACAGCTAGAGCTATGATATAATAAAATAGCCAGGTTTGCAGTGAAACCCCCTTATAAATGTCGTAACTGCCCAGCTATCAAAATCTTACACTGGCTTTAACTCCCCTCATACTTCAAATACACTGAACTCCTCCTTGGCAGCAAAATGATAAATAATTCTGCACAGTGACCAAATATTGGCTCCATTCTTAATAATTAACTAGTAAATCACCCTATTTTCTCCTTCAAAAAACTAATTGTTGTAATTTACTACTATAGTAAATCTGTTGGACACGGTCTATATTCCTACTATGTGGCCAAAACATGGGGCAACATTCTTATGAATGTTAGACTCCTACATAACACCCACTCATTCAATCACTAAAACACTTCCTGTCACAATCTTGGCTTTGTACTTGTTCCACTCCTGGTTGATGTAATCTTTCTTTCTCACTCCTCTCCCTATCCAAATTATCCCTCCACCTCTCCATTCCAAGTATCTTCCTCTATCTTCATGTCACCGTACCCCCTTTTTCTCTCCCTACCTCCTCTCCCATCTTTACTTTCTGCCATCTACGTTATCTCATCCATATATTCTCTCTCTTCTCCTCCTTTCATGTTCTCTTCTTTAATAAACTCCTCCTGCCTTACTATGCAATGTCCTGAAACTGCTACTCATTCTGTTGCTAGTGTAATATAAATTGTTTACTGATTAATCTGTACATAGTATTTTTTCATGTCATCCAAAGATTTTAAAACTTTGTAAATGTTCTAACTGATTGTGATTATATTGTCTTAGTTTATTGTAAGAGATTTTTTAAATGGAGCTTTCCACACATAGTCTCTTTTGAAATGTTTTTTTCCCCAGATAGACCTTCTCTGTTAACAAATGTAAACTTAAATACATTAAAATGAAAATAGTTAATTTCTGTTGTGTTTTATAACCTTAGCACCTACTTTTGTATACATTACACATCCAGACTAGTTATAGTGTATGACCCACTGGATCTCGTGCATGTGCGGCTCACCGTAAACAGGGTCTCGTACCATATCCTTGCAACCTATAGGTCCCCCTCCTTATCCCAGGAAACCCATACTACGTATCTCAATGTACTAGAGTCCCTCAACGTTCATCCCAATATGATATTCATGGGGATCTCAACTACCCCTCTGTAGACTGGGAATCCTCTACCACCTATAATGCACAAGCCCAGCAATTCCTAAACTTTGTTAATACCGACATCCTAGAACATTTGGTCCTTTCTCAGACAAGAAGTACAAACATCCTTGACCTTGTACTCACAAACATGGGGTGCCAATGTCCCTCCCCCAGTGTAATGTCTTTGCTCATCAGATCTGAGCATAAGGCAGTATTACTTGAAATAAAAATTAAGTCTGGGGATCCAGAGAAATGAAAAACCTTTAGAAGTTATTCCAAGGCTGACCTCTCTCTACTAACTGATACATTGGCTAAATTCCATGCATCCTCAAACCCAGTAAACACTATAGCATATGCTGAGCTATTTATAAAATCTCTGTATAGCCATATTGATATCTGTATAGAGCGAGCTGTGCCCACTTGTATTAATAGCAAGACAAAATCAAAAGACACGCATGTCCCTTATGGACAGAGGTAGCTTATAAATGTCTGGCCTTCAATGTCCTATTTAGATACAGGACATCATTATTCTTTTAGGAAAACTTGGCTGGGCTTAGAACCCCCCCCCCCCCCCGGGTCATTAGCCTAGTAAGAATCTATGAATCTATTTGTTTTATATTAAATGTTATCATTCTTGAGTCTTTTTTGTTTTTTTTTTTACTCCTGCTGGCTAGATATGTATATTTATAATATCTCATTTTCCTTTAAGGATTTAGTTCAGCCCCCAAGTAGGAGATGAGAGAATTTATATATGATGTCATCACACTGTTCCCTCTCTACTGGGTGATGGCTGTGTTTGTTTCATTTCATATCTGGCAGGGAAATGTCTCAGATGAATGTAATTGCTTTTAGTAAGGTCCTTGTTTTATTTTAATTAATTTGAGCCCTGTTGATTGTAGGGGAATAATGTGACATTAACAGCAAGTGTACCATCACAGTAGCCATTTTGTTTAATTATTTACATTTCCTTCTGTCAGACAGAAGGACGTTAAGTAACATATTTATCAAGTTTCTTTAAATATATCAAATGGTGCACATTCTTCATAGATTATTGTATATCAGTGCTTTAGCTGACCACATGTAAAACATGTTGTATCTTCTCACAACCTACTATCAGTGCTTCTTTTTTTTACTCATTTTTGTGTGCTTTTCTGGGTCCTGATCCTTTTTGGTGGGCTACTAATGATTTCACAGGCACATTGTTGCCCCAGTTTATTGCGGAAATACTGTACCTTTTCTAATTCTTTGATTTTAGTTAATTTATCCACCAAGCCATGTTAATTGGGATTAGCTGGATACCAAAAGTTAGCAAACAACTTCAAGACAAATAAACAGTAAGAAAAAGAGTCTCGTGACTTTGGGAGAAATCACATATTTTTAAATTACAGGAAAGATGGTAAACTAGGGTTATGTCTATTAGTGGTGAACTTGCTCTTGATTTCCTTTAGCAATAAAAATTCTTTGTGTATGCTCTTCTTCCTGCAAACACTTATCTCCTTGAGAAAAGCACTAGTTTTTAGGCTAGAGTAGCAGTGATAAATGAGGTACTGGACTAATACTTTGGCCTTCTGCAAAGGCCAAGGAGAACAAATTAATTACAGTGTAGGGTTCCACTTGTGATGAAAGAAGTGTCTGAGCTTTTAGACTTGGGACAGTTGTTTGCATGCACTAAACTGTCTCCAGGTATTATTGCTTAATTCTGGGTTCCACTGTCAAATTCTGGTTGAGAGTTTACCTAAGATACCATGTGGTTAAATCTGTGTATGCCAGACTTGGTCTTAATGGTTACAAGCATTTCCCTACAGTTGCAATTGATAAGAGATACATGGCTGAATTGCATTTCTGTTACAGAGACTCATGGCTGTGACAAATTCACTGAGAGTACAGAGAAGCACACAATACCTTGCCTGCAGGTGGAATAACCAGCAACATGGGGAACAATATTCATGATCCCTCATGATCCTAAGGACAGTAAGCAGTGTGGCTAGTACCTGCAGCAAGATGCCCAGTGAACAGGTTGGAAGCAAAGCAAATGCAGTGTCTAATGGACAGTGCCTTGTTAATGTGTCAGAGGAGGTCAGCAGTGTTGTACCTGGTGTACAGTAGTACATGCTTGGGTAACTACAGCTAGCATGATGTGGAGTAGCCTGGTGTGCAGTAGTACATGCTTAGGTAACTACAGCTAGCATCATGTGGAGTAGCCTGGTGTACAGTAGTACATGCTTAGGTAACTACAGCTAGCATGATGTGGAGTAGCCTGGTGTACAGTAGTACATGCTTAGGTAACTACAGCTAGCATGATGTGGAGTAGCCTGGTGTACAGTAGTACATGCTTAGGCAACTACAGCTAGCATGATGTGGAGTAGCCTGGTGTACAGTAATACATGCTTAGGTAACTACAGCTAGCATGATGTGGAGTAGCCTGGTGTACAGTAGTACATGCTTAGGCAACTACAGCTAGCATGATGTGGAGTAGCCTGGTGTACAGTAGTACATGCTTAGGTAACTACAGCTAGCATGATGTGGAGTAGCCTGGTGTACAGTAGTACATGCTTAGGCAACTACAGCTAGCATGATGTGGAGTAGCCTGGTGTACAGTAGTACATGCTTAGGTAACTACAGCTAGCATGATGTGGAGTAGCCTGGTGTACAGTAGTACATGCTTAGGCAACTACAACTAGCATGATGTGGAGTAGCCTGGTGTACAGTAGTACATGCTTAGGTAACTACAGCTAGCATGATGTGGAGTAGCCTGGTGTACAGTAGTACATGCTTAGGTAACTACAGCTAGCATGATGTGGAGTAGCCTGGTGTACAGTAGTACATGCTTAGGTAACTACAGCTAGCATGATGTGGAGTAGCCTGGTGTACAGTAGTACATGCTTAGGTAACTACAGCTAGCATGATGTGGAGTAGCCTGGTGTACAGTAGTACATGCTTAGGTAACTACAGCTAGCATGATGTGGAGTAGCCTGGTGTACAGTAGTACATGCTTAGGTAACTACAGCTAGCATGATGTGGAGTAGCCTGGTGTACAGTAGTACATGCTTAGGTAACTACAGCTAGCATGATGTGGAGTAGCCTGGTGTGCAGTAGTACATGTTTAGGTAACTACAGCTAGCATGATGTGGAGTAGCCTGGTGTACAGTAGTACATGCTTAGGTAACTACAGCTAGCATAATGTGGAGTAGCCTGGTGTACAGTAGTACATGCTTAGGTAACTACAGCTAGCATGATGAGTAGCCTGGTGTACAGTAGTACATGCTTAGGTAACTACAGCTAGCGTGATGTGGAGTAGCCTGGTGTACAGTAGTACATGCTTAGGTAACTACAGCTAGCATGATGAGTAGCCTGGTGTACAGTAGTACATGCTTAGGTAACTACAGCTAGCATGATGTGGAATAGCCTGGTGTACAGTAGTACATGCTTAGGTAACTACAGCTAGCATGATGTGGAGTAGCCTGGTGTGCAGTAGTACATGTTTAGGTAACTACAGCTAGCATGATGTGGAGTAGCCTGGTGTACAGTAGTACATGCTTAGGTAACTACAGCTAGCATGATGTGGAGTAGCCTGGTGTACAGTAGTACATGCTTAGGTAACTACAGCTAGCATGATGAGTAGCCTGGTGTACAGTAGTACATGCTTAGGTAACTACTGCTAGCATGATGTGGAGTAGCCTGGTGTACAGTAGTACATGCTTAGGTAACTACAGTTAGCATGATGTGGAGTAGCCTTGTGTGCAGTAGTACATGCTTAGGTAACTACAGCTAGCATGATGTGGAGTAGCCTGGTGTACAGTAGTACATGCTTAGGTTACTACAGCTAGCATGATGTGGAGTAGCCTGGTGTACAGTAGTACATGCTTAGGTAACTACAGCTAGCATGATGTGGAGTAGCCTGGTGTACAGTAGTACATGCTTAGGTAACTACAGCTAGCATGATGTGGAGTAGCCTGGTGTACAGTAGTACATGCTTAGGTAACTACAGTTAGCATGATGTGGAGTAGCCTTGTGTGCAGTAGTACATGCTTAGGTAACTACAGCTAGCATGATGTGGAGTAGCCTGGTGTACAGTAGTACATGCTTAGGTAACTACAGCTCGCATGATATGGAGTAGCCTGGTGTACAGTAGTACATGCTTAGGTAACTACAGCTAGCATGATGTGGAGTAGCCTGGTGTACAGTAGTACATGCTTAGGTAACTACAGCTAGCATGATGTGGAGTAGCCTGGTGTACAGTAGTACATGCTTAGGTAACTACAGCTAGCATGATGTGGAGTAGCCTGGTGTACAGTAGTACATGCTTAGGTAACTACAGCTAGCATGATGTGGAGTAGCCTGGTGTACAGTAGGACATGCTTAGGTAACTACAGCTAGCATGATGTGGAGTAGCCTGGTGTACAGTAGTACATGCTTAGGTAACTACAGCTAGCATGATGTGGAGTAGCCTGGTGTACAGTAGTACATGCTTAGGTAACTACAGCTAGCATGATGTGGAGTAGCCTGGTGTACAGTAGTACATGCTTAGGTAACTACAGCTAGCATGATGTGGAGTAGCATGGAGGAAGTACTATACATTGATTTGGTCGCACTTCTGCTCCAACATAAGTTTTAGGTTATACTTCCTAGACTCACTGGCTCGACTGCAAGGAGTGACAGAGAGGTATTTCCATGAGCAGGATTCCCTGAGGGCGTCTCTTACATTTTTGTGCAGCACGGCAAGGAGTTCACTGATCTGTACAGAACGCCAGCGAAGTAAGACTGTAACACTTTCAGCAACTGCTGTCAGGCCTCTACCTGATTATTAATGCATGCAAGACCAGGTCACACATATTCCAATGCCCCCATCTAGGTCAATTATAGAGCATGCACATTGACAGTGCAGAAGTGAGCTTTTGATCCTTCTAGTTTACTTTTTGAAATGCAGACAAACACATAACTGTAGCTCGGTCATATGGCTTTTTTTTTTTTTTGCAGTTTCTCAAATTGTCACCCCTCCCCTCAACTGAGGAGCAAAGATTCTCAAAGCTGGAAAAAAAATAGCAAGTTGCTTGCTACAAATGTAACCAGTGACTTGCTACAGCAGTTAAATCACCACTTCAGTGCAATCCACTTTTAAATTGAAAAGTTACAGGTAACACTCACTCTGGTATTATAAAAGAAGCTGCCATGTAAAGATAAGGCTTGGTATTCTTGGGAGAAAGATCCATCAATGCTCATTGCAATATCAGTAATTAGACAGTAGCTATAGAACAGCAAGCAATAAAGCTGAATTTGAATATCTTAGCATTACTCAAATCTTGTTTAACTAGGCCTCCCAAACATTCTGGAAAATACCAAGGAAGTAACTCATTGCTTTCAGATTCTAATATACTGTTGTCAGACCACTTCCAAGAAGTCCTTATATTCATCAAACAGGAAATATAGACCAATAGCATAAATCTGTACTATAACTGAACTTCTTGGACACTTACTTATCAACAAATGATTGAACATTTAAATAATATAGCATGGTTTTCATAAAGATTTTAGTACAAATATTAATTACACTTATAGGTTCATAGGTTCATAGGTTCATACTAGGCTATCTGCCCAAGGGCATTTATAAGCCTAGCCATAGTTTTGTGGCTTACGCCACCCCTTAGTTTAGAGAAACTATGCCCATTATTTAGCTGTGCCTCTGTCGAGCAGTGACACTGAGGTAACCCCTGGGGTGTATCTGCGATCTCCCATCCATTGGTCAAGATTCCTCTTGAACAAGGCCAGCGAGGTGCTCTGCCTCACATAAACCGGGATTTTGTTCCACAGCATAGGGAGTCTTTGGGTGATGAATCTATCCCTCCAGCACGTCCTATTAATAACTGTGTTGAGGTTTAAGTCACCCGCCCTTGTGGCTCTGAGGGATCTAGATTTTTTGAGGTGAAGCATATTCATCAAATCTGGGTTTGACATGGCCTTGTATGTCAGGCATAGGTCACCTCTGAGTAAGCGATGCAACTGAATATAACTGGAGTTCTTTCAGTCGTGCAGCATAAGACAGATTTTGAGACCCTTTATCCTTTTGGTGAGGAACTTTTGTGGCCTCTCCAGCTGCTGCAAGTGTCGGGTCAGATACATTCCGAATGGGGCATTGTACTTGATCATTGGTCTGATGAGTGATGAGTATAGGGAGACTATGACTTCCCTTGATCTAGATGTGAATCCCTTCATGATAAGGTGGGCAATGTAGAAGGTCTTCCTAACTACTTTAGCAATATGAGTGTTGAATGACAGGCTACTGTCAACCTGGGTTCCCAGGTCCCTAATAACTTCTTCTGTGTTCAGGGGATTGCCACCTATATGGTAGCTAGGGGTAACCTTATTTTTCCCGAAGGGTATGACTATGCATTTCTTGGCATTTAACTTGAGGCCATGGCTCTGGCACCAGTTATCCGTTTCTGTGAGACCCTTCTGAAGGATATCTGTGTCGGATGTGTTCTCAACTACGGCGCCCAGTTTGCAGTCATCTGCGAACTTTGTCAGCCATAACCCTCCTGTGTTTGCTTGTACTTCAGAAAAGTAGATGCCAAACAAGAGTGGGCCCAGGACTGAGCCCTGTGGGACACCACTTGTGACAGGCTTAGAGTCTGACATGGCGCCAGCAACTCTGACCCTGTGGGTTCTGTCACTCAGCCAGTTTGCAACCCATCTTGTAATGTATGGGTTTACATTTAAGTTGATGAGTTTTTCAATGATACCCGAGTGGGGTATTGTATCGAAAGCCTTCGCCAGGTCTAGGTAGGCTGTATGGACTGCCTTTCCCTCGTCAATGGCCTTGGTGACTGTTTCAAAAAGTCAACCAAGTTTAAAAGGCATGATCTGCCTTTGACAAAGCCAAACTGGGTTGGATCCAAAGTCTGCAAATTCCCTATGTCTTTATTTATGAGATCCATTATGATCCTTTCCATGGCTTTGCAGATCAGGCTTGTCAAGCTAATGGGACGGTAATTTCCAGGGTCGGTGGAGGCACTGCCTTTGTGGAGTGGGACCACAGTCGCTGTGCACCACTCCTGAGTGCGTATCCGGAGGTGAGACTAAGATTAAACAGCTGTCCTAACTGTGGGTTTAATTCCTCGTTGAGTTCATGGAGCACACAGCTGGGGACACCATCAGGTCCCATAGATGCTGTGTTCTTTGCCTTGGAGAGCAGTTCTCACCTGAGCGTTGGAGATGTTTGGGGGGCTACAATCATTTGGTATAGATATCTCTTCTTTAGGCGGGGAGGGTGGGGAGAAGTTTGCACTGAACCTGTCAGCCAGTATGTTGGCAATGTCTGTAGGTTCAGTAATCTTCACATCATTTTGAACTAATTCTGAGCATATCTGGGAGTTTCCTCCTAGGTTTCTGACATAGCTAAAGAATGCTTTATGGTTGTCTTTAGAGTCCTTAGCTATTTATTTCTCAAAATTAGCTTTGGATGATTTTATGAGAGCTCTTAGCTTTTACTTATAGTGATCAGCGGTGTCTTACCTTTTAAGGATTTTGCTCTATCTTGTAGTAGCTTTCTCCTTTTATTGTAGAGTTTGTTTATGGCTGGGGTCCACCAGACTGGACGCTTGCCTTTGGTACAAAGAGTCTTTGTTTTGCTTGGGATTGCCTGATCCATGCAGCCCTGCAGGTGCTGATAGAAGGCATTTGTAAGTGATTCAGCGGTTTGAGTAATGTTAACCGCCGGCTCAGGGGCCTTAAAGGAGACCACACTAGTCTTTAGAAGTGTGAAGTCGGCTTTCGAGAAGTTCTTTACTGTGGTCTTTTCATTTCGGTGGGGGCGGGATGAGGACCTCCAGCGAGATTAGTTTGTGATCAGATCTCACCAGTGAGGGGTATACTTCTGGCGTTGAACATTGTGCTCCCATGTTCATGATGATGAGATCAAGTATGTTCTCTCCTCTTGTGGGGATGGTGACTAGTTGTTCCATGGCATTTGAGTTTATGAATTCCAGGAACTTTTGGGCTAGAGTGTTTGGGCTTGAGTAGTGTTCCCAGTCTATATTAGGGTAGTTGAAGTCACCTAGTATGATGGTGTTCGGAGATACATTTATCCCCTCCAGTGTTTTCAGGAAGGCCATGTGAGGTTCCTGAGTTTGCTAGGGTGGCCTGTAACATGCTCCAATTTGCATAGCAGTCTTTCCTATGGTTAATTGCACCTGGATGGTTTCCGATGCATCGTGCGATGCCACCAATCTTGAGGTGTGGGTGTCCTTGATGAATATGGATACCCCTCCTCCTTTCTTGGTATTGTCCGGGTTTTGTGGCCGGAACGCATGATATGAGGTAAAACCTGATAGTGCTGGGGTGCTCTCAGGAGCCTTGAACCAGGTTTCTGTCACAGCACAGACATCGATGTTCTCCATACTGAGAAGGGCCTCGAGTGCGTGCATCTTGAGGTTGAGACTTCTGGCATTGAGCAGCATTACCCTTAGTTTTTTCTTTGTTTTGTTCTAGGGTGGTAGGTTTAGAATTTGAGCCTTGCCTAAAAAAGGCACTATGGGGGTGGCAAGAGCCTTTGCCAAAATCCGGAATCCCAGGGGTGACAAGTGCAAGCCGTCCCTTGAGAAGCAGCGTGGCTTGTCCAGCATGTCATCCCAGGCAGACAGACATTGGATCCCCTTTGAATGACACCAGAGTTTAAGCCAATTGTTAAAACTGATCATCTTATCTCTGTGTTGTGGCATCATTCTTGGTGAAGGTAGGATGCTGCTCAAGGTCAGGGTCATACCTGCCTGGGCTACATAATCAGAGAGCTCCTCTATGTCTCTTTTCATGTAGTCCAGGGAGGTACGTCTCAGGTCGTTTACACCAGCGTGGACAATGATTGAGTCGTACTTGTACCTGCTGTTGAGAGACCTGAGTGCATGCATTATGTGGCGGATTCTAGCACCCGACAGGCAGCTTACTGTGACCTTCTCCTTACTCAGTCTGGTGGGCGGGACGTCAGTGTGTCTGACTATGGAGTCACCAATGACTAGTGTGTCTGGCATAGTGTTTGGCCTTAAGGGCTGTGACTGCTTGACACTCTGACTGTGTGGTCTATGTGATGCAGGTGTTGTGTTCTGAGGTGGTAGTTGTTTGGGTGTCTGCTTTGGTGGCCTCTGCTGTTTTGGTAGATTTTTGATCAGAGCCTCCGAGTATGTCTTTGTGTGTTTATGTGTATGATTTGAGGTTGTGATGGTATTATGTGAGACTGGGTCTATAGTGTGTGTGGTTACCTTCTCCTCCTGTCTGATCTTGCCAGTCCTATGTTGAGAGAGCTCAGCCTCCAGTTTGGCCGTATAGTTGCATCTCTCGCATGTATTTGTGTTTTGTGGGAGGAGGAGAGGGTTGTCTGTGTACATGAGGCAATTGTAACATTGCCTCAATAATCCCAGGTTCACCAGCTGAGCAGGAGAGGATATTAGCAACTGATCCCTCGACATGCTAGAAGGAATAGACAGAAAAACTTAAAAAAAGGTTTTGGGGATGTGGGTGACCGAGAAATGGGGTTTGCTTTTTTTGGGGTACTTCCTATAACAAGAGTGCTGTATCGAGGTGATAAGTACTGTAGGAGCAAGTGCTTAGCTATACGGATAGAGAATAGTCTACTTGGGAGTCAAGTAGAGATAATTTATAGTTGGAGGATACACTAAATAGAACAGTAGTACACTTTGAGGAAGGTAGTTTTAAGGGAAAATTTGAAGAGTGAACTTTAGGTAGCCCTAATAGTTTAAATCTGCTTAACCGGCGCTGCCCTAGTGTACAACGGTAGCAGCTCCGTGCTAAATCGCGCTAAAGCACGCTAACGCGTGGATTTTTGCACAAGTGGTATTATTAAGTATGGGAACGATAACCCCACAAGGACCACATATATTAATTTAAAATGTGCTTTCAAAAATGTATACCTTAATCTATCTACTGGCAGTCTTGCTGACTACATATTTTCAGATAAAGTAATTATGTGGGTCAGAAACTATCTTAATAATAGGGCTTTCTAAATAATAGCTTCCAAATTATTTTCTCAGCAGGTGGGGCACAAGGCTTTGCCTTAGCTGGCTGCCCTTCTCCATATTTATCAGTTATCTGCATTTCTTTGACAATCTCAGCTGCATCCCGTGAGCAGATTATACTGTCCTGTTTAACTCTATCAACAGTATTACTATCCTATGCAACTCTACAGGTGGATTTAAACTAATTAGCCTGCTGATTTCCTAATAACAAACTGCACATACATTTTAATAAAACTACTTCCATGGTACTGAGAACCCCCAAAGACTCTGGCACACTTCTGACTATTGCACCAATGACCTCTCTGTCAATGTAATTCTTAGGGTACTTTTAAAACAAAATACTGAAAACAGCTGAGAGAATCCAGGAATTAAAGTAGATGTTGTAAAACCTGGTCAGTGACCACATAAAGACCACCAGGATGTAAAATTCAACCACCAAAATTTATTGAAGCGCTTTTCGTCTGCTTCATAAGCAGACTTCTTCAGAATGAATTAGACACATCCAACCTACTACATTTAAAACCCTAATTGGTCATCAATTAAGTGTAATGAGTGTTAATTGTAATCCATAATAGGCGGAAAGACTGTATGAAAAACTCCTCACAGTCAATTAATTTATCATTACTTCTTGAAAGTACACAAAAGCTGTCAAAAAACTTTTCAGATATCTATATGCAAACACTAAGGATGTACATTAAGTTAGAAATTACATAAATTAAATATTGTGTCAATGAATTAAAAAAACACAAAAATAAAAATTACTAGTAAACCTAGTAAACTTTAGAATAAAGGTATAAACCTTGTGGAAATGTTTATGAAAGTACAAAGGAAACTAAACAGGTCCTGAATATAAAATACAAAATACAAAATATAAAATACTCACTTGGATGGTTAGTTAAACAAAAATATCCACCCAGTTCGTAGTTCCTTGTCAGGGTGATGTATATATATATAAATGCATGTGTCCAAATGACAATGTATTTTTGGACAAATACATATACGTGGATGTAAATAAATGTCCACCCATACCACAAGTGCACCTATAAATATAAAATCTGAACATTTATAAAAAGTACTTATACCTATAACTACCTTTTGAGACTCAAAATACTCAACAAACAAGATATTGAACATGCTTCATTGAGACCTGGGAAATGATAAGCCTCCAGCCTTATCTGCCAATGTAGTTCAAGTGCCAGTAACTTTAATGACGCTGGACCACCTCTGTTATCCACAACTAGCTGATCTATAGCTATAAATTTAAACTGGTGGGTGGGGAATTTCACAACGTGTTTAGCAAGGGCGTTGGTTAATTTGTGTTTCCTTATAGCGTACTGATGTTCATAAATACGCTCCCTAAACTTACGTTCAGTCTTCCCCACCTAATATGCCGAACAGTTTTGGCATTGTGCTAGGTAAACTAACATCTTAGAGTTGCAGTTATTCCTATGTTTCAGTTTAAACTCTTTATTATTGACAGAGAATCTGCTAGATTCAATTATATAGTTACAAAAGTTACAAGCATGGCATTTGAACATTCCCGGGGATCTTGTAATAGGAGGTTTCATCTCAAACCAGGACTTAAGATTCTTATCTTTCCTATAAGTCACCTTTGGACACAAACCTAGTTTAGCAGACACCCCTGGGTCTGCTCTAAACAGGTGCCAGCTCTTTCTGACAATGTCCCACAAAATGTCACTGTCCATTGCAAAGGTAGTAATGAATCTGGGTGTGTCCACCTCGATGGTCCTATCCACAATTTCTAGACTCAGGTTACTAACAGGAGATGTCAACGTAATAGGGGCAACACTTTCCTTAATTTGTAAAAGTGGTACATAAACATTAGAACTCCTTTTAAATGAAACTTCTTTGATAAGGTCATCAATAAGTTTAAAGGGATAACCCCGACTCAAAAACATCCCTTTGAGAGTTATACATTCAGCATCAAACATGTCATCTCTACTGGTGATTCTTGCTGCCCTTACAAGCTGTTCTTTAACAACTGCACGTTTCTGTGTGAATGGGTGACAGCTTGTAAAATGTAGCAAGGTATTAGAGTGTGTAGACTTCCTGTGTACCTTAGATGTATAACATAAAGCAGTAGAATCCTTTTCTAATAAAATGTCAATGTAAGCTATCTGCTTAACACTGAAAGTGAAGGTAAACTCCAGGAAGTCTGTCGTAGCATTTAGATGATCAACAAATTCTACAGCCTGTACCTCATTTCCATTAAAAAGAATAAAAATGTCATCCAAATAACGTGTGTAAAATACTGAATGTTTACTATACAAGGGGTGATTAAAGACAAGTTGGTGTTCCCACTGGGCCATGACCAAGTTTGCCACACTGGCCCCATAGGGCGAACCCATACCAACTCCCACAGTCTGTAAGTAGTAGTTGTCCCCGAACATAAAGAAATTCCTAGGTAATGTTAAATCCAGAAGTTCACATACCAATGAGATGTCATAACTGCTGGCTTCCCTAGCTCTCAATCTGTCACCTACCCAATCAATTACTATATCCTGTGGGATGCAGGTGTATAAATCTTTGACATCTACCGTGAGGAAGTTATGACACTCCTCATAATTGATCTCATTCATTCTGGACAAAAATGTCCATGAATCTTTACAGATCTGTGTCTCCATAACAATGTATTTACGAAGTACATGATCCACCACTTTAGCACATGCGTAAGATGGTGAACCCCGGCTGTCAATCAAGGGGCGCATCGGTGGATTAGTTAAGTTTTTGTGGATTTTAGGTATACCGAAAAAATAGGTTTATACCTTTATTCTAAAGTTTACTAGGTTTACTAGTAATTTTTATTTTTGTGTTTTTTAATTCATTGACACAATATTTAATTTATGTAATTTCTAACTTAATGTACATCCGTAGTGTTTGCATATAGATATCTGAAAACTTTTATGACAGCTTTTGTGTACTTTCAAGAAGTAATGATAAATTAATTGACTGTGAGGAGTTTTTCATACAGTCTTTCCGCCTATTATGGATTACAATTAACACTCATTACACTTAATTGATGACCAATTAGGGTTTTAAATGTAGTAGGTTGGATGTGTCTAATTCATTCTGAAGAAGTCTGCTTATGAAGCAGACGAAAAGCGCTTCAATAAATTTTGGTGGTTGAATTTTACATCCTGGTGGTCTTTGTGTGGTCACTGACCAGGTTTTACAACATCTACTTTAATTCCTGGATTCTCTCAGCTGTTTTCAGTATTTTGTTTTAAAAGTATCCTGTGGAGTTTGCTGTTTTCCTCAGTAATTCTTAGGGTAGGCAAAAAATATTGGGGTATATGGGATGACTCTTCTTTAGATATTACTTGCCTCACTGAAAAAAAATAGATGAATGAAAATTGCTTACAAAACAGCTTATCTTTTACATCGGACACTAGGAAAGTGATTGTTAAAATGTTTTTCTGCCATGCTTAGAATATACTTTTACCTTCCACCATCCTAAATTCTGCAAAAAATATCTCTTTGATTAAGAGATATAACTTTTTGATTCAGAGATGTTGGTGGCATGTCTGTGTTCACTATTTGGTTAAAGCCAAATACCAAAAGGTATCTGGTATGCATGGCTGGACTTAAAGATGCCCTTGTGGTCATTAAACTAGTAAACACCTATGAACCTATAAAGAAGGCTGCCAGAATCATGGGATTTTTTGCACTTTTGGTTTATTGGTTTGATGTCTGTGGAGACATTTCCTTGGGAGCTGACTTAAAATTTGTTACAGCTTTTGTTTTGCCATTCTTTCAATGCTGGAAGGTGCTGAATGTTATGGCTGTGAGTCGTGTGGAATTGTCTGGAGCCACATGGAGTCTATAAAACGAAACTGGTTTGTTGAGGATGTCAGAACTTGGTTTGGCTTGCTCTGCTATAGTGTTGATTTGAATTTTAACTTTCACTGTGTCTGGAGGTGGAAAATGTCTATGAGAGGAGTTGGTGTTGATACTATTGTTCTGACATTCCTGAGGATGGCATCTTCTTTGTACATTTATGATTTATATTCTTTATTTGTGATGCTTATATTGCAGATAAACAACACAGAAATAAAGGTAGTCACAGGTTGACAGGCAAATACCAGGCAAGCTGCCCTTGTGGACCATTTCAAGCTTAACCTGTTTATCTTTTATTGTTTGAATTAACCTTTCCCATTTGGTTTTAGACTGAGTCCATACCTCTCAACTGTCCAGATTTTCACAGATTGTCCAGATTTTTGTCTCATATTTTTGGTCTGTTTCTCATAAAACTGTGATTTTCTAGCAAATTATTGGCAAATCATTGAGGATTCAAGTCAGAATATAATGATAGACATTTGAGTTTCAGGCTTCATAGCCTTCAGAAAATCCATGCTAATTTGAAACCTGTTATTTTATCAACTTTCTAAGTTTGTAAGAGCAATATTTAAAAATCGTCCCTATTTTTGGGCCCCCCATTATTTACATCTTTGTCCAGCTTTCCTGCTCTAAGAGCTTGAGAGGCATGATTGACCTTACCCATCCCATGGTCAATAATTATATATTAACTCTTCTGAGAATAAATGGGATCATGCCATAGCTAATTTGAGGGGAACCATGCATGGGGGAAACCATTTAGGAGCTGCCTTTGTCTGTTAGTAGTACAGAGGGCAATCCTGGGGTAATTTTTCTATTACCAATCCATAGATTCAGGATGAGCTTGAATTGGGACAGGAATGCACTTTGTTTTATAAGGTGGCCAAAATTAAAGGACCTTCATACGACAATGGACACATTTTATGTTACCATATATTAGTTAGTTATAGAGCTATCTATGGTAATTAGAATCAATCAGTGTTAAACCCAATACCATTTTCCTTGGGGATCTAAACTATCCAACTATAAACTGGGAAACCTACACCACCATTAGTGCACAAGCACAGAGATTCCTGGACTTTGTCAATACAACACCCTGGAACAATTAGAGTAGTGCCTAAGGGGAATAACATCTTGGATCTTGTCCTTACTAATATGGGGGCATCTTACACCATCTCTTGTGTACCTTCATCACTAGTTAGAGCTGACCATAAACCTATCTCCTTAAAACTAAAATTTAATCCAGAGATATATTTTACACAACATGCCTCCAGAAGTTTCTCTAAGGCAAACTACCTACTCTTAAGTGGTATATTGGCAAGCTTCACATCTCCACTACACCCAGCTAACTCCACTGAATATACAGAAATGTACACCCCCACACTATACCAGCATGTAAACAGATGCATAGATACAGCTATACATTGTAGGAAGAAGCACATGGCAAACCCCCGAAACAAACCCATATGGCGGAAACATAATATCAAGCTTTACAATAAAAGGAAGAGAATTTTGGCCAAAAGTAAGAAAAGCAATTCCCAGAATGCTAGAGCCCTTAACATTGAAACAAACAAAAAATCAGGAGCTAAAAAAATCCCCCAAATCCAAGTTTGAAGCTAAAATAGCTACAGAAGAGAAAGACAGTCATAAGACGTTTTTTAACTTATGTGGTATTTACATATCAAACCTGCATGGGAAGGATCTTGTTTATATAACTGAGTGACTGGTAACCTACCAGATATTGGTTCATAGGTTGATACTAGGCTAACAACCACTAGGGCCCTTACAAGCCTAGCCATGGACACCAAACCATTTGGGTCCCAAGTGTCATGCAGGGGAGCATTTTAGTAGACAATTAACTAAGGATTTGTGTGGGGGTGTTAGGATAAGACTTTTCTTATTGATGGGTGACAGAGACAGACATAAGGGACATGGGGGCCAGACCAGGGGTAAATTTACAATTTCCCATCCAATTGTCAAGGTTTCATTCAAACAGGGCCAGATATGAACTCTCCATTACATGGATGGGAGGCTTGTCTGCTCAGTCACTGTGGGCCTTCTAGTGGTTTCCAGGTTCCATCTACAGAAATCTGGTTTTAATTCTTTTGTATACTTTAATATAAACCTCTGGCATTCAATACTCCTGAACTACTTGATATCAGAGCCTTCCCTATATTTCTTCAAGTGTTTTCTTAAGAGTTTAATTTTTATAGGGCATCATTTGAAAGTGACACTGACATTACAGGGATTTAACTATTTTTTATTTACATATTTATTTATATTAGGTCATTTTATGTAGTATCTGAGTCTAAATCTTAGAGCTTTGCAGGATATAGTACTGTCATTCCAGGTGTTATGACTGCTTTGAATACAAAACTTCCCCAGGTTGCCAGCTCCATCTTTTTCTCATACGATGTGCACCTCATCTGGAGGAGTCCAGTTATTTCACTAAACATAAGATTTCTTTAACATATTTGATGGTTCTGGGCTGTTTCTAGAGATATTGAAGTACTTTGAGAAATTTCTTTGCTGTTCTTCATAAATCAGTGTCTTGTTTACCTTTTCTATATTTATAAGTTTTTAAAGTTTGGAAATTCCATTAAAAATGTCTTCTGTGTCCCTGCTGCTTACAATCATCATCCCTTTCCTCTGTCAGTCTGCCTAGGCCATCATTCAGTTAGCCAATGGGGTGGTTCAAGGATTTTCTTGTTTTCTCCAAGCCTTAACCACACACACACACACACACACACACACACACACACACACACACACACACACACACACACACACACACACACACACACACACACACACACACACACACACACACACACACACACACACACACACACACACACACACGCACACAGACACACACTCACACACACACAGACACACACACACACACACACACACACACACACACACACACACACACAGACACACACACACACACACACACACACACACACACACAGACACACACACACACACACACACACACACACACACACACACACACACACACACACACACACACACACACACACACACACACACACACAAACATACACACGCACACACACACACACACACACACACACACACACACACACACACACACACACACACACACACACACACCAGGCAATACATTGGTGAGGGACGTGTAGTGGTTTGTCCATGGAGGGCATCCTCTCACTTCTCCAAGTGTCATTCCCTCCAAGAAGCACTGCCCTTTTATATGTGGTATGAGCACTGGTTTCTCTGGTTCCTGCCTGAGAAGACACATTACCCACTGTACCCTTGAGTGAGCTCAAACCCTTACCACTCCCAAGCGATATGAGGGTGCCATACCAATTCAGTTCTCTGCCTTCCTGCCTGGACTCTAGTACCAAAACTGCTTATCAAATCCTGGCCAGTTGGGTTCCAGTCTGGGCTCCATGCCTCAGCACCTCACAGGCAGGTTAAAAACTTTATATTCTTAGGTTTTACAATTTTCATCATTGCTGTCACATGCACACCTTTATCTTCATCACTTTATTATGCTTTTTCAATACTAAATGACTTTGTGGCTTTTTATCCCCCACTCAAAAAAAAAAAATCTAAATAAAAATACAAGGAGGTCTCTAATAGAAGCATGAGACCTGATACTGTGATTCCTTGACATTTGACCCTGAGAGAAAAGCAATGAATTCTAAAATTTGCTGTTAGTCTCTTACTACCCTTTCAAGGGGCTTTACTGCTCTGCACCTCTGGAATAGAAAGGGTATGCCTTGCACCAGTGTTACTTTAACTACAAGATTGCTGCATCTTGGAGTCAGAGGACTGCTTTATGTTACCACAGTCTATGATTTAGTATGTACATTCCCCCATTTGCATTTAAATTGAGGATTACAGATATGGTACTCAGACTTTCAGAGGCCACCACAGACAAACATCTTAACTGTTTAGTTTGATTAGCTTTGGTTGATACCCTAAAGTATCGGGTCTATATTATATATTTGAAGTTTCAAAACTTCAAATCCCATATGTTCAACAACATATGCTCGAAGCTTGAAACTTCGAATATATAATAAAACATAAAAAAAAATAAATAAAACTTACCTTAATGCTCGGTGCAGGGGTGCAAGCCCCCCCTGCACCCCCTACACCCCCTACTTAAATATACCAATTCAGAGATCGCACTTCAGTGCAGAAAAGGGAAATTCTCCCATTCTGCACCGTACGGCGCCGTTACATTTAACCTTTGAACTTTTCAAAGTTCAGTCATATGGTGTCGACCATATGATATTTGAACTTTGAAAAGCTCATTCATGTAATAGGAACCCAAAGTATTTTATCTGCAGGGTTTAATGATAGTACCAAATGGCACCATAGGAAGTCTGTAGAAATGTTTTCTGCCTAAAAAGCTCTATTACTTAGGGGAATGGTCTTTGCTTTTAGTTCATCCTCTCAAACAATAAAATAAGTCATATGAAGAAAGAAAAAACATTCTGGGAAATGAAGAATTCCTCTTATTTTTCTGCAGGGAAATGCAAATATAGCAAATGGTAGAGTGCAGGGTAAAACTCTTGACCTTAATTGTGATTTTGATCTCATATCCACCATCAGCAGGTTCTTCCTCAGCGACCCAAAACAACATTTTGCCAGCTTTTTCATCTTCTTGATGAGCAGTACTGATTCTTGCCCCCCTCCTTTCACTAGCGAGGCATATACCAGTCTCACGTGGGGGTTTAGTGTAACATCCGGATGGGTACCAAAAAAGGTAGGAAGCTATAACCTGCCATGAACATAGGCCATCAGCCAGACTGGCATTGGCCTTACTTGACATCTGTATACAGACGTGCCCCCTCTGACAACTTCTAGACAGATACTGACTCAAAGGATATCAGTCTCACTGATGTCAGAGTTACTCGTCTAAACGAGCTGGGAGTCTGCCTTTTAGTCAGTTACGTTTGACCATACCATTACTCCCTCATGGCAGGTTTCTGTCCTTTTGTACCAGTCACATACCCTCCATTCTTCCTGGAGACTTACCCTGTCTCATCTGGTATTACCAGCTATGCTAGCCTAAAAATGGCTGAAATCACATGGTTCCAACTCTCTGACTATAAAGAAATCTAGAAACACTTTTCAGAAAACAAAACATTTGGATCCACCTGAAAATATGAAAAGTTTCTGAAGACAATGCTGAAGTTAAATGGACAACTTCCTTTTTTTTCTCTTGTTACATAATGCTATGTTTGCAAAGATGTTTAACTTCACGTGACGGTGACCCACCAATCTTGTTCCAAGTACATACAGAAGACTCTAAAAGCACTTAGGACAATGGAGCAGTCTTTGTTAGAGGTGTCAGCAGCTTTAAACACTTTTCAAACTATTGTTATCCAGGTTTGGGAATACTTTGATCCTGTGACCCCAGAAACAAGGAAAGCAAGCTACGTATTCTGTCCCCATAGGGATTGCTCAATTTTGACAGAAGCTGCCAAGCCTGATATTACTGTTTTTGTTGAGGTCTTAATCAGAAACTGTATACCTCAGTGTCCAGCTTTTATCCTACAGGCAGAAGGACATG